>NW_005370427.1:509870-520527 GCF_000412655.1 Myotis brandtii
AGGGGAACCCCCTCCCAGGCAAGCCCCCCCCCCCCCGGGAAGCCAGGGGTGTCGGAGCGAAGGTCTCCGTGGACAGTGCCTCCAGCAGAGCCGTTTCCTGCCCCGTCACACTGGGCTCAGCGACACCGCTTCTGGAACAGAGCGCACGCCTCTCGCTGCCGGACTGGGCAAGGCGTGTCCCCTTCTGAGAGAGCCCGCCCCAGAACAGCTGCCTCGTCCCCTCCAGCGCCCAGTGCAGGCAGCCTGACTCGGGGTGTGAGGCTCCTCATGGCACTGGGGGGACAGGTGTGCCTTTAAGTGAGCCCGATGCGATGGGACATGGGCCAGAGGCCGGGCCTAAGGGGTCGTAGAGGAGAAGCAGGCGGCCGTGCCACCTGTTGCAGTCATCTGGACATTTATTCTAACCGGTACAAAGCCATGGCCACCACCCACGTCCTGCCCAGCACTCAACAGTACCCTGGGCAGGGGGAAATATTTATTCCCATGTAGACGGTCCTTTAAAATCATAAATTAGAGGACTTTGCCAAAACTGTATTTTATGGTTCACACTCCTTGTGGAGCCTGAGCCTTCATATAAATGCACAATAGAAATGAAAAAGTTGAGGGACTGCCGGACAAGTGTGGGGAGTCATATAAAACACAGGATACCTCACATTGATCTGCCTTTTACTTTCTGCTGCATCCTTATATAGTCATCTGGTCTCTAGAATAAAGAATAGTCTTTCCACATAACCATGTCGGTGCCGCTAGCATGGAGCTCTAGGACTTGGTGGCCCATTGTTTCTCTTTCTGGCTCAAATGTCATTAATTCCCTACGAGGGAACTTGGGCAAAGCGAGATCATAGTCCACATTTGTCCCCTGCACGCGAGTAAACCCACGCCCCAGGGCCTCTCACGCTGGATTCAAGTAGGCCCTTAGCAGGTGCCTATTGGACAATCGTCCAGGGCAGCAGCGATGCTCTCCGCACACTCGCCCCGGCCTCGACGCTGTCTCCTCCTGCCTCGCCCCACATCCTGCTCCTTCCTCGGTGCTACAGGCATCCTGTGACCCGGACATGCCCAGGCCAGCAGGGGCTCCTGGCAAGAAGCACCGGGTCCTTTCTGTGCGTTGTCTGCTGAGGCTCCAGGGGGCTCGGCGTCTGGTTCAGACACTGGCTTTCGCCCCTTCGGTGGAGGCCCAGCTCCCAACGCCAACATGTTGGGGATTCAGATTCAACGCACACGTTTGAGGGAACTGAAAGCTTCAGCTCAGGGCATGCACAGGTGGGCACGCACACGCGGGCACACGCGGGCACGCACACCCATACTGATCAGTGTATGTGAGGGTGCTCTGTGGGCGCTGCCCACGCCCACTTCCTGGTGGAGCTGACACTGCCTGTGGTTGTGTGAGAAGTTGCCACCAGGGCGGGCAGGAAAGGGAGAGGGCCGTTCCCTGGGCCCCGCAATCATTTCCAGGTGGAAGGTTACAGCGGTCACTGCAGAGGGATCCGTGTGGTCTCCGGGGCAGCACACTGTCTGCTGTGGAAACGCCAGGCTGTGCCTGGGACGTGCTCACAGGGAAGGCCCCTCCCTCAGAAGCAGTCAGTGACCTTCACGTCATCCTAGCAGCTCGTGCCTGATGGTTAAAGCCGTGTCCAGGTGACTGTCCATTTCCTACTCGCACAGCGTGCGGTCCACCCATTCAAACCCGGGGTAGGACGGCCCGCGGGAGGCGCCGCACAGGGTGCGGGGTGCTCTGACGTGTGCGCAGCAGGTGCCAAGCATTGCCTGGCAGGTAGCATGGCCCTCGGCCCGGCTCCCCAGTTCTCAGGCTTAGATGTGTATTGATTTTTGCACCTTGTTAAGTGAAAACTCGCTGTCAGAGACCATTTTTTATTTTGGGAGGCCTTTCAAGATGAGAAACGTGGGCTTCATTGAGCTTAATCCTGAGAGAAGCCTCCTCATCCTCTCCTTCACTCCCCACCAGCTACGGCTAATGCACGGAGCCATCACGAGAAACTGCAGACCGAACCCTTGTCCGGGAGGGAACTGTGTTCCTTCAGCTGTTCGCTAGTCAAAGCTCATTTTATTAAAAGGACGAGCGCTGGCTACACTTTCTCAGACACTGATGCCGATGTGAAAGGTAATGAGCCCCGAGCCTAAACCCGGGGCGCATGGGGGAGCAGCACGGCTTTCTCAGGCGGAAGCAGCTTAGTAAGCTGTGCGCCCCGGTTTCTGGGAAGCAGCGGGAGAAGGCTTCCCCTGGATCGTCTCCTTGGAAACCGTGGGAAACCTCTGGCGGGAGAGGCTGCGGAGTTCCAGCTCCCTCAACTGCCTCCCAGGAAGCAGGATGGGAGAGAGTAGGCCAGACCATGTTTAGGGACCTCGAAGTCTTACACAGATATTTCACGTTTTAATGACAGTAATTAGTCCATTAGCTATTGCAGCAGAAGCTGGACATGTTTCGTTTTGTAAGGAAGGCAAAAAACTGTCATTTTATGAATTTCAGACAAGAAAATAAAGAGTGGCTCTTGGAAGGCAATAAATGTCTCTGCCAGAGGTGCATGCAGTTACCCGGCTTGTGAATTCCATAAGGACAGGGAACATATTGGATATCAATTAAATATAATTATTACAGATCTGCTGTGTGCTTATTATCAAATGTTGGGGGCACCTACACATGTGGAGAAACTATTTTTACATCAAACATTGAATAAGGGACTTGTATCCAAATTGTATAAAGAACTATTACAACTCAACAATAAATAGACAAATAACCCAACTGAAAATGGGCAAATAATAGGAATAGACATTTCTCCGGAGAAGGTATGTACGTGGCTAACAAGCACAGGAGAAGATGTTTCACAACATGAACCATCAGAGATGGAAACTGAAACCACAGGTGGTCCCACTCCATGCGCCCAGGGCGGCCACAGTTAGAAGGCGGCGGCAGAGGGGTGAGAGGAGAGAAAGGAGCCGACACGCTGCCGCTGAGATCGCTCAGTGGGCAGCCACTCCGCAAGCCGCCTGGCCGCTCCTCAGAAGGCTCATCGTTCCTGTGCGACTCAGCAGTGCAGCCTGGGATGTGCTGGGAGAATGCAGCCCACGTGTGCACAGGGAGACCTGCACCCGCTCTCCCCACGAGCGTCACTCACAACAGCAACCCTGGGCCATAGACTGGCAGCTTCCTCACCAGGGCCATGAAAGAGTGCCCTGCTGCTGCACGCTACCACATGGCGAGCCTCAGACACACTGTGTGAGGGGAGAGTCTCACAAAACCACACGTTATTCCACTCGTGTGAAGGACCAGGAGGCTGTCCGCAGGGGCGGAGCAGGCGGGGCAGGGGACAGGCGGTGGCTGCTAACGAGCAGGGTTTCCTTCGGAGATGATGTCAATCTCCAGTTACAGCCGGGGTGACTGCACAACCTGCCAATCCACTCGCTCACAATCTAAATGTAAACTGGGGTGTACAGTGTGTGGCTTATATCTCCTAACGCTGGTGTGAAAATAACTGCTCAGGGCACAACCAGCAGTAAGACAAACCATCGTTCCCCATCCACGTGGACAGGTGGGGAAGTACGCAAATAATTAAGTCCTTGCTCTGAAGATACTGTTGCAAGTGTTACCATGTGCAAACTGTTGGAGGGAGCATGACATATGTCAGTGACAAGCGTGGGTCGGCAGCTTGCCTGTACTCATCACACAGAACAGACGTGTGGTCCGGGCCCTGTCCCGCCCGACTCAGCGCAGCTCGCTCGACGTGACGGTCCATTCACACACCTGTGGGTCTCCTCTCAATCCTTCCTCTCGCTCTCCAGCAGGCGGCTCGCCAGCCCTTTGGCCCACTGAGGCTGTGGCTTCCTGGGACTCAGAGCACATGGTCACCATCTTCCCCAAGAACCTTTTCAGGTGAAAGACAACAGAGTCCAGCTTGTATTTCTCTTTCTAGAGAGAAGACCTTCCCCTGTTGCTAAGGTTAGATTCCTGAAGAAAACAAACAAACAAACAAGGAAAAAAATTAAAGTCGAGATTTCAGATCTGATGTTGTTTTTTTATTTGTTTGTTTGTTTGTTTTTTAACAAAACCAAATAAAAGAAAACCTTGAAGAAGAGCTTGGTTCATGGTCAATCTGTCAAAACACTTGGAGTATCATTAAAACAACAGCCTAAATGTTAGTGTCATTTTCATCAGGATTACTGCTTACCAAGACCAAGTGCTTGCTGACTCCTGTGGGTGACCATGTCAGTAGCAGGTAGCACTAGCCTGTATTTTCCCCTGGAGCATCAGAGGGAAACAAGACTGAGCGATGCAGTGGGCTGTCCAGAGTCACAGCGGGCTCCACACTGCGAGTCAGCGTCCCGCTCCTCGCAGCGTCCTTCTCCGTTCCCACGGAGCACGTGCACGATGTTAGATTTACTTTACGTGCCATTCAACCAGTACAAAACCGCAAAACTGAGAGTAGCTAATACTTATTAGGAATCTACATAGTAATATACTCCGTGCTAAAGAGGTCACAGCGCCACTGAATTGAGGTGAATAAGGGTATTAACATCAGATGGAATTCCAGCTGAGGAAGTGAGGAGGTGGGAGGGGAAGGACCTGGAGGGAAGGATGTGTGATTGCTGCGGGCGAGGGGGGGGTCTGATCTCAGGAGTTCAGTTGCTAATTTCAGGGCCTGCGGGAAGCTGTCTGTGGGGCAGTCTTAATGCGAATGTGCTGAGCCCTTTCTCCAGCCGCTGGGAGGAAGAGGAGCCAGGCTGGGGGCTCTAAAAGGCTTCTTGTCGGAGTGAAGTCCTTCCCTCCTCGAAGACTAACTGCATTAGAGGGCGAGACCATGTCCACTTCTTCTAGGTGCCCAGGAGGTTCGCATGCACTAAGGAACTGCTCCGGGTCTGACGTCAGCCTCGCCCGCTCCGTGTGCTCCTGTTCCGTCCTCACTCGATGTGACGGTGAAAGCTAACGGCAAGCTTAGGTAGCTCATAAGGGTGGAGCCAGCTAAAGGCTTCACTTAGGTCAGTTTTGTTCGATTCCACTCTAAAACATCTTATCGTCCTTTCAGTTCTGTTTTCCGTTGGTTCCTCTGTTTAATGTCTTTGCCTGTACAGGAAAATTGTCTGCGGTTTGATCTGTGATTAGTTCTATATTGCGTATCCCTTACTGACAATCTTTACAGCCCAATCATGAGCAAGGTGGCCTTTCTACACTTCACTGACTGTCACCTTAGGACCGGCGCGATGGATTTGGCAGGTGCCGTGACAAGCATCTGCTGTGCCTGCTCCTCACAGCTTTGGTTATGCTTAAGTCATGGTGGTGAATGAACGAAGACAAAGTCTGAGTGGGAGAAGGGGATGGATTTAAAAATTACAATAAACAGACTAATTGCCCCTAGTGGTTAGTTTTAGAATCAACATTTTGGTTGAGGTATTATCTTCTTACTTTTAAATCTTGTTTAACTGCATAAGTGATGTTATAAAAAGCGAGCAGCCATTTCCCTGGATGCTCTTTAATAGAGTCAGAAGCAAGAGAGAATGTCCTGGAGATCGGAGGGAGAGGTGGGCCTGCTCTCCGTGAGCGTATAGAGCAGCGGTTCTCAACCTGTGGGTCGCGACCCCTTTGGCGGTCGAACGACCCTTTCACAGGGGTCGCCTAAGACCATCCTGCATATCAGACATTTACATTATGATTCATCACAGTAGCAACATTACAGTTATGAAGTAGCAACGAAAATAATTTTATGGTTGGGTCACAACATGAGGAACGGTATTTAAAGGGCCAGAAGGTTGAGAACCACTGGTATAGAGTTATGTCATCTTCACCGGCTTCTCTCACTCAGCATGACCCCTCAGGACCCATCCCTATTGTCACCAATGGCAATATTTCATCTTCTCAAAAAATATTTTCCTCACCCAAGGATACTTTTCCCATTGCTTTTTAGAGAGAGTGGAAGGGAGGGGGAAGAGAGAGAGAGAGAGAGAGAGAGACATCAATGTGAGAGACACATTGACTGATTGCCTCCTGCATGACCCCCGACCAGGGCCAGGTATCAAACCTGTAACCCAGATACATGCCCTTGACCAGGAATCGAACTTGCAACCTTTCAGTGTGAGGGCTGGTGCTCTAACTGCTGAGCAACACTGGCCAGGGTCCCTTTTTGTGACTGATATGTGGGATATAAAACAGAAAGCAACAAGTGGACAAACAAGAAAATAGACTCATAGACACTGACCACAGAATGGTGGTTAACAGTGGGGAAGGGGCTGGGGGAGGATGAGGAGGGTAAAGGAGGTCAAACATACGGTGAGGGAAAGAGACCAGCCTGTGCGGAGTGCACACACAGTGCCACTCAGCGCTGATGCATTATGGGACTGCACGGCTGAAACCTGGGTTGTGTTATTAACCGATGTCACCCCAAAATATTTGATTATTTTTAAAAAGGGTGAAATTTCTAAGCTTGGAGTCTGTCAGAATTGTCCCCATGAACTCATCTGCACTGGCTCCGTCACTTCCTTTTGAAAGGACAGCGTCTCAGCTCAGACCGGCAGAAGCAGAGAAGTGCTGGGCCTGCTCCTCAGGGGCCTGCTCCTGGTGGGCCGGCCGGGTCGCTGCCTGTGCCACCTCAGCCATGAGCTGAACCTCGTGGTTCTGAATCAGGCGATGGAGTCGGCCTGGTCCTGTGACTGTCCCTGGAACAGTGTCACCTGGACCTCGTGGACTGAGAGCTGAGGAGAGCTGATCCTCAAGTGAAACCGGAGTGTCCTTAGGACATGAGGCTGGACAGACAGCCTGCAGGTGCGGCTGAGCCACGAGCACAGACAGGCGGGCGGTGGCCGAGCTCCGTGAACACGCACTTGAATCTCGGTACAGAGAGGAGATAAGTCGCTCCCGCACGCCCAGCTGGTGTGCCAGGTGCGCACGTCACTTTTGGGGCTGCAAAGACACCACCACCAGGCACCTGGCTGGTCTCCGGCCCCATGAATGGGATGCAGCCACGCAGCCTCTGTTTCAGCCTTTCTAGTGAAGGGATTACATTTCCTTTCATTCTTTCTTTTTAAGATACTTACTTAAGCCTACAGAGTTCCCTTGGAAGAAAGCATTAGTAATACCTGTCATTATACCTTAGGATTTTTCCAATTTAATGTCATCATTTAACATGACTGCTATTTTCTTAGCGTTGAGCTAAGCACCCATTTGATAAACAGGCCTCCTATGTCCCCCGCCTGGCCCCTAGGGAGTCTATGTAGCAAGCCTCTCTGGCACCAAGGCAAACCCAGCTCCACACACTCCTAACTTGATCTTACTAAGCCCACATTTGCCCAGATAATAGCTCTTACGAACTATCAACTGAAGTATATGAAGAGAGAATACAACAGTATTCAAAACTATTGCATGATATCAGATAACGATGGTGGAAGATCGAGCACTAAAACCAAGTAGTTCAATAGTCCTCTCAAGGCAGGTGCGCCAGCTGAGTGAGAGCACCAGCTCGCGATTGGTGGCACTCAGCCATCCCAGCAATTCCGCCTACACCAGAAGCCTACCTAATTGGGAAACTTCGCATTGAATATCTGAATTCTGGGAGAAAGACGTAGGAGCCAGGGGCCAAGGGGAGGAGTACTGTAGTCATGGAGGCCTAGCAAGAAGGAAGTGTTGGCGTTTTGGGGGTATTAGCACCCAGCAGAACGTCAGTCAGCAAACAGGCTCACCACAAATGTTGACTGCAGTGAAGCAGCAAACACCGAGCACAGTGGTTGCATTGAGTATTGCCGAAGACCAATTCCAGCATGTCCAGCAGGGCTGAATCATCTGGAGTGGCAATGGCATTTCCCCAAACCTGAATAGAATACATTAAATTGATTGTGGCTGCCAGACAGCTAAAGGGCATCTTAATCTACATGTTATTGCCTCCTACTGGCCAAATACCTGAACAGCCATAGGCTAATTCCCCCATTCTGACAATGCTTGTGTGTACCCTTTGAAGTGTATATCTCTGCCTCGCCTCAGGATAAATTGTGTTAATAAAAAACATGAGGCCCTAACAGATTTGGCTCAGTGGATAGAGCGTCAGCTTGAGGACTGAAGGGTCCCAGGTTCAATTCCGGTCAAGGGCATGTACGTTGGTTGCAGGCACATCCCCAGTAGGGGGTGTGCAGGAGGCAGCTGATCGATGTTTCTCTCTCATCGATGTTTCTAACTCTCTATCCCTCTCCCTTTCTCTCTGTAAAACATGAATAAAATATATTAAAAAAAAAAAAAAAGCATGAGGTCCTGGGATGAGGAGAACCTTAGACTTTAGACCAGTGGTCGGCAAACTCATTAGTCAACAGAGCCAAATATCAACAGTACAACGATTGAAATTTCTTTTGAGAGCCAAATTTTTTAAACTCAAACTATATAGGTAGGTAAATTGTTCTTAACTTAATTAGGGTACTCCTAAGCTGGCCTTTGCTAAAAATGTCCTCAATCTGATTGAGGTACGTTCGCTGAGGTCGACCCCTTCCAACTCTCCCATCCACGCTCGTCTTGTATACTTGTTTCGTCTCTCTCCTTTCCGAAAACCGACTTCTGTGCATGGGCCACGAAGTTTCAATCACACTGTATGTGTGCGCCTGCACGTGGTATTTTGTGGAAGAGCCACACTCAAGTGGTTGAAGAGCCGCATGTGACTCGAGAGCCGGGGTTTGCCGACCACTGCTTTAGACCTTCCAGGGGCCCTCAAACTTTTTAAACAGGGGGCCAGTTCACTGTCCCTCAGACCGTTGGAGGGCCGGACTATAGTTTAAAAAAAAAACTATGAACAAATTCCTATGCACACTGCACATATCTTATTTTGAAGTAAAAAAACAAAACGAGAACAAATACAATATTTGTATTTGCATGTGGCCGTAGTTTGAGGACCCCTGCCTTAGACCTTAGACCTGAGAATTTAGAACTTAGATTCTAGTTTCCTTTAAACTAGGCTCCTCTGACCCCCAAATGCCTTTCAAAATTATCTTTTGTTTCTGGACTCTTTATTAATCTACACACAGCCTTGTCCAGATTTCCTGAACCCTTCTTAATGCTGGGACAAGAACCCCGGCAGAGTATAAGTTCAGAAACCAAACAAGAATGAAGATGCAATTGTGCTAAGCTGTGTTGCTGAATGTGCTGGGTTGTGCTCATTCCTTTGTGTAAGAAATGACATTGATTCCACAGCCTGGGCCAGGCCTGTCTGGGCCTGGAGTTAGGGCTGAATTTGATAGATTCTAGGAAAAGTAACCAGACAGGTCATTGCACCCGAATTTAATTTACTGGGTTGAAGAGGTATTAGTTTATAAAATGTCTCTCTGGCCTTCTGAAGAATTTACTTACAGAGAAACTCTACTTTTGATTGCTCCCTATGCCATCCAGCCCACAGAACAGCAGGTAATAGGCCGTTGTGTACATTGGACAGTAGGAATCCGGTGCTCCCACGCCAGCTCGCACACACGATACTCTATCTTCTGTGTCTACAGTAGTACCTGCCCAGCAGTCCCCCAAATGCTGCCTGATTGCACTTCACATTTAAATCTCTTTTCTGCATTTAGTTCTGTGAGCTCCAAACACGGTTTTAAAATCTGAGTTTGCCAAGAAGTAAGTGGCAGACAGAATTCACGTCCGAGTGTCTGAGTCAGTTACCCACTGAAAAGCAGTAAGCCAGTGCACGTAACGCCGTAAGAGCCACCGGATGGCATGCGTGGGAACGAACCTCGCAGGACATGTGGACACCTCGCTCAGCCACTCGCCCACTCAAACGTCGGTAACTGAGTCCGGCTCCAGAGCGCAGGGAATCTGACTGTAATCGGTCTAATCCACCAGCTCAGAAATGCCTCAGCCACACTTGGGAGTTACTCTTTATTTCCCCTGAATTCACAAGGAAAATGTAAGCTCCTAGTGAGCAGAACAGAACTTACACTGGGAATCAGCTGCTGGTATATACAGGACACTATATTTCACCCAAGTATAAAAGGTTTTAAGAAATGATGATGATAATGGAATTAAGTAACAGCAATGTCTCTCAGCCATTGAACACTGGGATAGAACACAGATTCTTTATGAATTTATTTTCTACAACACTGTGCTTGAGGCATTCCAATCACCATGATTTTAAAGAAGCTACTGAAGTTCAAGGTCAAACAGGACATTCAAAGTGAAAGACTGGGAACCGGGTTCCGACCAGCCTGTCCTTCGCCTCACTGGCCATGGTGCGTGGGCTGCGGGGAAGGTGGGGGAGGAGCAGGCCGGTAGAGGGTGCGTTTCTGTCAA
The DNA here is from genome assembly GCF_000412655.1 of Myotis brandtii. Classification (NCBI taxonomy): domain Eukaryota; kingdom Metazoa; phylum Chordata; class Mammalia; order Chiroptera; family Vespertilionidae; genus Myotis; species Myotis brandtii. Next base: position 520,132 of record NW_005370427.1, read on the forward strand.
CATCGTATGCCACAGGGACCTGCAGAGCTAAGGGGAGGAAGGGGAGTTGTCCCTGCCGGATCCCTCCTCCCGCCGCAGCACGCGAAACCTGGCTGAGTCTTGCTTCTGTACCAAAGGACGCTCAGGTGGGACAGACAGATGTGGTGAAGGAGTGGCTTCCTGCTACCTCACAGGGACTCCGCCTTTAGACAGATGCACCGTTTTCTTCTCCCTGATGCTGCCCAGTGGAATGAAGATATGACCTTGGAAGCATGAGGACTCACACTTCTGGACTCACAGGGGCACACTGTCCCACTCCCACTCATCGCGTAGGCATGTGCCTCTACCTTTCAGCGCAGCTTTTCATTAACCAGTTTCTCCCAGGCACCTGCGCAGGCACCTCCCCTCCCCCCCCCC
>NW_005370427.1:520575-522542 GCF_000412655.1 Myotis brandtii
CAAATGCCATTGCCGCCTGTTCCCCCCCAGATCACAGTCCACGCCACCCACTCCACCTGTAGCAGGTTTGGGTTTTTGGTGGACTCTTACATTTGCACCTACATATTTATCAAGAAAGTATAAATTATGGATGGGTTGGCAAATGTAGAGAATCATCAGAATGAGAAAGCTCTAATTTAAAAATGGGACAGCTGGACACAGCTGGGCAAAAGCATTGCTGGACTTCTTTTAGGAACATCTTAACCTGGGCCCTGTCAGCATCACTGAGAGCAAACTTCAAGGTCCTTTACTGAGACACAGTCACACAAACAGAATCAAGACATCCGTGTCTCCCAGGAAACACCGACGAGTTCCCAGCAAGGACCCGACTCGGACTGTGACACCTGATGAACTGATGAAGGCTCAGTGCTGTGGGAGCTCAGGTGGAGCACGGCTTGGAGGGCTCCCTAGAGGCGAGGGCCTCTGAGCTGGTACAGGTGCAGAGAAGGCTGAGGAGCCGCCAGGCAGGTGACCAGCGTCCAGTGGGCAGCAGTCTCAGCAGCAGCTGCACGGTGCCCCCGGGGTGCAGTCCCGGTGCCGAGGGGTAAAAGCTGACACGTCCAGTGCATTGTGCATGCGCTTGGACATTGCGCTGACTAAGAAGGGTGAATGGGGCCCAGTGTCTAATTTACGCCTCAGACATTTAAATTTTCCAACCAAAAAATATGATTCCAACAGCATCAATGATTCTAGGATCCAGAAACATGGGACGAAAGCAGCCTGGGTGTCCCAGACTTTGAAGAGCCCCTCACACCTGTGGGAGCAAGGCAGGCCTGCCCACCGCCCTCCAGGAGCCTGGATCACGCAGAGTGGTGTTGAGCAGCGACTCCCTGTGCCCCCCCCCCCCAACCCCCAGGCAGCACTGGAAGGTGGGAAGGCCCAGCACTCACCTGGCCCACAGCCCCGCCCCCGCGCACCTGCAGGTCTCCAGGCAGCGCACAGTCTGCTCAGACTCCAGCCTCCGCCTCTGCTGCTGGAGAGACCAGGAGAAATTTCCCAGTTAAACCCGACCCTGCAGCTGCCCCTGCAAAGGTGCCTCCTGAGCTGGGGGGCACCCCCTCCCCACACACCCGTGAATAAGCAGCTGAGCAGCAGGACTATTGGGGCTGAACAAAGGGACGTGGGAGCAGACTGCCTGGAGCTGGGATGGACCCACCCTCTGAACCCAGCACACAGCCAGGGGCAGGAAACGTGCCCTGCTCATTGTGGACTTGCTGGAGAATTCTCCTCATTTAACTGCTTCTAGGAAAAGGATACAATTTTCTTTCTCCATAATTATTTTCTTTGTTAGTTTCATTTCTTTATTCATTCTATGGGATTCAGATCATATTTCAGCCACTTAAATTAATGATCACCATCATTAACCTAGTTGATTTACAGAAAGATCTACACTAATAAAAAACAAAGATGCTAATTGACCATACCTTTGCTACACCCTAAGCCAACTCACCAGCCAATCAGAGCGACTATATGAAAATTAACCCATCCAAGATGGCGGCCGGCAGCCATGGAGCTGGAGCAAGCAGGAGGCTTGGTTGCCCGGGCGATGGAGGAAGCCAAGCTTCCCTGCCAGCCCTGAGCAGGCTGTGGCCTCCTCTCATGGCAACAAAGTTTCAATTATAGAAGTTAAAATAAATCCCTGATACCTGCTTCCAGCCAGCCTCCACTGGGAGCTTGGGTGGCTGGGGGTTGTGGCCAGCCTGCAAATAGCCATCAGCCCCTCACCAAGGCTGGCCACACCCTCATGGGGTGAGGGTCCCCGCTGGGGGGCTTGGCCAGTCTGAAAATGGCCCTCAACCCCTCACCCAGGCTGGCCAGGCACCCTTAGTGGGGACCCCACACTGAAGGGGCTGTGGCCAGCCTGCAAACAGCCATCAGCCCCTCACCCAGGCTGGCCAGGCACTCCTATATAATAAAAGGGTAATATG
>NW_005370427.1:523550-537447 GCF_000412655.1 Myotis brandtii
CCTTCAGGGCAAACCAGCCGGCCCCCACCAGTGCACCAGGCCTCTATCCTATATAGTAAAAGGGTAATATGCAAACTGACCCTAACAGCAGAAGGACTGGGAATGACTGGTCACTATGACACACACTGACCACCAGGGGGCAGACGCTCAATGCAGGAGCTGCCCCCTGGTGGTCAGTGCGCTCCCACAGGGGGAGCTCTGTTCATCCACAAGCCAGGCTGCCGGCTGCAAGTACAGCGGTGGTGGTGGGAGCCTCTCCTGCCTCCTCAGCAGCACTAAGGATGTCTGACTGCAGCTTAGGCCTTCTCCCCACTGGCAAGTGGACATCCCCCAAGGGCTGCCAGGCTGCCAGAGGGATGTCTGACTGCCAGCTTGGGCCTGATCCCCCAGGGAGCGGGCCTAAACCTGTAGGTGGACATCCTCCGAGGGGTTCCAGACTGCAAGCAGGCATAGGCCAGGCTGAGGGACCTCCCTGAGTGCACAAATTTTTGAAATATAACCCTGGGAAGGGGGGGTAGGAGGGGGAGAGAAAGGTCATATTCGTGGGGAATTGGCGTTATTCTAATAACTTCTCTTGTCTCTCTCTATAGAGGAAGCCTAGTGTATCATGTTTTGAAGTCAGCCTGTCAGGATGGGTAACAGAAGAACTGGGTAAATGGGTGAGGTACTGCCTGTGCTAGGTCCCTCTATTAGACAGTGTTCTGTGGACGAACCCATAGGGTCTACATGGACTTATGTAAGACATTTATAGAAATAGGCTCATATGTTGAGCCCTATCATCTGTGCTTTACTAATTGGAGAACCAGTAAAGCCAATGGTATCACTCAGTCTAAATCTGGAGGTCTGAGAACCAGGGAGCCCATGGTGTAACCCCCAGTCAGAGGCCAAAGGCCTGAGAATAAAGGGCAGCTGGTGTAAAGCCTAGAGTTTGAAGCCTTGAGAACCAGGAACTCCAATGTTCACGGGCAGGTATACATAGCCATCTCACACCTGGCTGGCAAGGCTCAGTGGTTTAGCTTCAACTATAAACCAGGGGTCACGGTTCTATTCTCTGTCAAGGCACATGCTGTGTTGCAAGAGGCATCTGATCAGTGATTCTCTCTCATCAGTGATGTTTCTATTATCCCTGTCTCTTCCTCTCTGAAATCCAAGATGTGTGTGAGTGTGTGTGTGTGTGTGTGTGTGTGTGTGTGTGTGTGTAAAGACGGACATCTCAGCCGAAGAAGACACAATTCATTCTTCTTTCCTCTTTCTATTCCTCTTGTTCCCCCAGAAATTGGAGGAGGCCCACCAGCACTGTAAGATCTCTTTACTCATTGACTGAATCCAAGGCTAGCCCCATCCATTCACACACAGTATTGTTTTACCAGCTACCTGGGCAACCCTTAGCGCTGTCAAGTTGACACATAAAATTAACCCCTCACAGTGACCCTAATCAAAGGGCACCCAAATGAAGACTCCAAGCTGAGGTTTCAGGGGCTGGTGCTTTTGGGTAGGGGGACCTTAGGCAAGAAGCTCAATTCCCCTGCAAAATGAGGATCATGGTGCTCACCCAGCTTTTATTTAAGGGCCATACACCCATGGCCCTTAGATAGGCAATTTCCAGTAATAGGCAGACTAGCCCATCAGCAAGGATTTACATAATAATAAATGGGGAAGTTGCTTCAGCTACCATTGTTGTCTCTAACAGTGTGTGCACAGCCCTGACCATTGCCAGAGCCCAAGGGTCTCCAGCCTTCTGGATTCCTTGTCCACACCTCTCTGCTAGTGAAGACAATAGGCAGTTTCCCACAATAGCTGGCATAGAGATACAAGGGACTTTTAGATATTGATCTTTTTTTAAAATATATTTTATTGATTTTTGAAGGAGAGGAAGGGAGAGGGATAGAGAGTTAGAAACATCGATGAGAGACACACATCGATTAGCTGCCTCCTGCACACCTCCCACTGGGGGTGTGCCTGCAACCAAGGTACATGCCCTTGAGCAGAATTGAACCTGGGACCTTTCAGTCCCCAGGCCAACCCTCCATCCACCGAGCCAAACCAGTTAGGGCTAGATATTGATCTTTATCCTGTTCTTCTGCTGAATTCACGCAGTTCAGGGGGTGTGGGTGTGGAGTCTGTAAGCTTTTCTCTAGAGCAGGGATCCTCAAACTTTTTAAACAGGGGGCCAGTTCACTGTCCCTCAGACCGTTGGAGGGCCGGACTATAGTTTAAAAAAAAACTATGAACAAATTCCTATGCACACTACACATATCTTATTTTGAAGTAAAAAAAACAAAATGGGAACAAATACAATATTTGTATTTGCATGTAGCCCGCGGGCCGTAGTTTGAGGACCCCTGCTCTAGAGATATCTAAGTTGTTTGCAAATATGGACAGTTCCTTCTTCCTTTCTATTTGTACGGCTTTTCTTTCTTGCATTGCCTTGTGCCTGATCCAAGGAGAAAGCCTTTCATCCAGTAGGCCACAGTGATGTTAGAGAAAAATAGAAGAGAATGATATTGGGGGACAGGCTTACTGAAGTGGGGACATGAGGGCCGTTGGTCATAAGGGAGATCATTGGGGGTGTGGTGAGTGAAGGGTGGCATGAAGGCAGGAATGGGACCATGGAGACTCGGTGTAGTGAGGGAAGGCACTTGTATCTGGGAAGGGTTCTCTGCTGAAGGCTCTGACTCTCAGATAACAGGAGTTGGCTGTTAAAGAAATAATCCCAATAAGATGAAGGGATGGAGACTGAGGTTTCTGATTGGATGTTAGCATTTTAGAAGGTGTATAAATTCCTCAGGTACCAGAGGAGAGATTCAGAGTCCTCCAGCTCTGCAGTCAGTGGTTCTTTCTCCACCAGGTCTGAGATCTGAGCCCCAGCCAACCCAGTCACAGCAGGTAAGTTATCGACCTCGGCTGAGGCAGCTGGCCTCACAGTGGCTCAGAGAACTTTCCTTTTTCTTTCTTTACAGACTAACAGATTGAAGGCTTTGATTTTGCCTCTAAGTGTAGTTTTGCCTGAATTCCAAACATTTAGATTTGTGCTTTGATTTATTTATAAATGTGTAACCAAGCCAATTTCACCACACACCCAAACTCCTATTGAAAATGTTTACCTGTTTGGGGGTTTCTTTCTGGACAGTTTAAATAGTTAGCATGTGCAGATTTGGTGGAATTTCAAACATTTGGATTTGTGCTTTGGTTTATTTTTAAATGTCTAACCAAGCTGATTCCCTGAACTCCCCACCTCCCTTCCTAATGAAAACATCTTAATTGTGGTTTTATTTCTGGAAATTTTAAATATTCAGTTTGTGTCCCTAGATTGGTCTGAAACTCTTCCCCAAAAAAGGTGGGTGTCAGCTTTCCTGCTCCGGAGTAACCACTTCCCAGTCAGACAGGAATGAAAGATGTGGGTGCTTCTGAGATGCTTGTCCTGGGCCCGCAGGGGAGAGCCATGGCTCTGCGGTCACCGAGCCCAGAGTGGGACTCATTAACCTGAGCCTCTCACCTTTGCCAGGCAGTGGCTTTGGCCCTGAGCTGATTCCTCTGATGGATGGGGAGTCAGTCAATGGGGCTCTAATGCTTGGCCTGACAAGGATGCTTTGTTCCCTAGACGTTTCTGCAGGATTTTTTTCTGAGCACCGTGAAGATGAGCATCCGGACCCCACCCACACTCCTGAGGCTGGCAGGGAGGAGCCTGCTGAGGGACCAGGCTGCAGCCATCGCAGCTCTGGAGTACCTGCCCGCTGAGTTCTTCAAACTACTGTTCGTTCAGGCCTGCCGTAGGAGAATGCGGAAGCCCCTGAAGGTTTTGGTGCAAGCCTGGCCCTTCCCTGTCCTCCCTCTGGGGAGCTTGATGAGGCTGCCTCCAGTCATGGTCTTAAAAGCGGTGTTGGAGGGGCTTGACGGTCTGCTTGCCCAAGAGGATCGCCCCAGGTAAGGCTGCTCCAAGTGCCTGGTAGGGTCCTGGGCATCCCAGAGACAGGGTGGGTCAGGGCATGTGAGGGCCTAAGGGTGGACCTGAAGTTTCTGACGGTGCCAGTGAGGCTCAGGGAGCCCTTGCACACTACAAAGCTCACTGTGGGAAGTGGAGGACTGCCTACGGGGCAGGGCCACCTGCAAAACCTGCTCTGCCTCCTCCCAGTGGTACTTAAAGGCACACGAAGTGCTGAGCAGGAGGGATGGAGGGGAAGGAGATGAGCAAAGCAAAGCAGAGGGAAGAGGAGAGCAACGGAGAAGCTGACCTTGGGACTCAAAGATGAAGCTCAGGGTGGGGTGGGAACTTATTGTTGCCTCAGCTCAGATGCTCAGCCTCATTCTGACCTGCCCTGGTTCTATTGATCTTTTTTGAAAAACATTTTTTTATTAATTTCAGAGAGGAAGGGATAGAGGTAGAAGCATCAATGATGAAAGAGAATCATCGATCTGCCCCCTCCTGCTCACACACACACACTGGGTATTGAGCCTGCAAACCAGGAATGTACCCTGACGGGGGATTGAACTGTGACCTCCTGGTTCATAGGTAGATGCTCAACCTCTGTGATACACTGCCCATAAATCATGTCAGCCAATGCCCTGTTGACCTGGAAGAATCTCAGCTCATGTCCTGCTTTCCCCACAGGAGGTGGAAACTTCGGGTGCTGGATTTAAGGAACAAGGATGTCAACCTCTGGAGAATGTGGTGTGGGCACAGCACCCAGGAGTGCTCTCAGACAGGACCAGTGGCTGTGCACTGCTCCAGCCCCAACATGGAGCACCCCTTGGCTCCCTTGGGGGTGTTCCTAGACCTTGACTTCATGAAATGGACGGGGTTAAGTTTTTTATGTACATCATCCAATGGACCCAGCAGAGAAAAGGGTTGGTACACCTGTGCTGCAAGATGCTGAGGTTTTTCGAATTGCCCTTCCAGAGGGCCAGGAAGGTCCTGGATAGGGTGCAGCTGGACTGCATCCAGGAGGTGCAAGTGGACTGCACCTGGGACCTGCCCACCCTGGGGACATTTGCTCTCTACCTGGGTCAGATGAGTAACCTGCAGACTCTCGCTCTCTGCCACATCAAGGTGTTAGCTGAGGGGGAGGACGAACAGGAGGAGGAGGAGGAAATGGAGGAGGAGGAGGAGGAAGTGCAGGAGGAAGAGGAGCAAGAGGAACAGAAGGAAAAGAAGCAGGCCTTGGAGGAGGAATATTTGTGGGAGAGGGAGAAAGAGGAGCAGGAGTGGGAGGATGAAGAGGACTGGGAGAGGGAGGAGCAGGAGTGGGAGAGGGAGGAGCAGGAAGAGCAGGGATACTTTTCCCAATTCCTCTCTCAGATGCTCAGGCTGCAGCACCTCAAGAAGCTCTACTTGGACTCTCCCTCCTTCCTCCGAGGCCGTCTGGACCAGATGCTCAGGTGAGCTGTGGAACAGAGGACGCAGCCCCAGAATGTCAAGGGAGTGGTCTTGTTTGCTGCTTTGAGGGTGGTGTCCTGTGAGCACCTTAGAGAATCATGTTTTAAAATCTGCCTGTCAGGAGGGGTAGCAGAACTGGCTCAATGAGTGACCCAGCGAGCTGGGGTCTGTGAATTCTTCCTTAGGGAGAGATGTCTAAGTGACCAGGACTTAGGAAGAGGGAGGGAGGAGGAAAAGCCACATCGGATGGAGCATTTCCAGACAGAAGCTCTGTGCCCACCGGCCATGTGAACACACGTGAGCCTGTCTCAGCTTCCCCATCTGTCAAAGGTGGTCCTGGGCTCCAGGAAGGTCAAGAGTAGAAAGGAAAGGCAGGATCCCGCTCCCTTAGCGTAAGGATTGCAAAGAGTAACAGGTGATTGCAGTGGAAGTCGCCTCTGCAGACTGGCTTCCCCAGTTGATGCTGCAGATTCTTCCTCTGGTCACTCTCTCCCTTTTCTTTAAATCCTCAGTGAAGGATATTTTTCCTTTGTTTTTTAGAGATTGAAATGGAGGGGAAGAAAGAGAGAGAAATAAGGATGAGAGAGAGAGAGAGAGAGAGAGAGAGAGAGAGAGAGAAGAGATGATTGGTTGCTCCTAGCACATGCCCCAACCCCAGCCTCGCATTGATGCTGCAAATGGGATCCGTGCCCTTGACCATGAATCAAACCTGAGACCCTTCAATCAAAAGTGAAAGCTCTATCCACTGAGTCAAACCAGCTAGGGCCAGGTTTGTTCCTTAGGCATTAGATGAAAGAGCCTCCTGTGGCCCAGATGTTTGGTGCCTAGAGCCAAGCAATGGACAGAAGGAAGCCTGCGTTGAGAGCATTCTTGGTTTTGACTCCCAAATTTACCATTCACGGATGCCTGCCCTTGACCTAGACCAGGGGTGGGCAAACTTTTTGACTCGAGGGCCACAATGGGTTCTTAAACTGGACCGGAGGGCCGGAACAAAAGCATGGATGGAGTGTTTGTGTGAACTAATATAAATTCAAAGTAAACATCATTACATAAAAGGGTACGGTCTTTTTTTTTTTTTAGTTTTATTCATTTCAAACTGGCCGTAGTTTGCCCACGGCTGTCCTAGACACTGTGAGGCTCTCTGAGCAGGCTCCCAGGGTTTCGGGGTTTTCCTTCTGTCCAGTCACCCTCCAGAGAGCAGTGCTCTGCTTGGCAGCTGAGGACAGGAAGCTCTGGAGAAGTCGTGAACTTGACCCAGCCTAAAAGAAGACTGGGCGTCCTGGGTGCTGGCCTTCATCACATTGTCAGGACAGCCCTGGGCTTGCACAAATTGTTCTTCCTCCACCTGGAAGCCCCCCTCTTTTTACTACCGCCGTCCCCAGGAACTAATCACTCCATCTCTCCCCAGGTGCCTGCAGACCCCCTTGGACAAACTCTCCATATGGCTTTGCTGGCAGCTGACGCAATCAGACCTGACACACCTGTTCCAGTGCCCGAACCTCAGGCAGCTGAAGTCCCTGCGTCTGTATGGCGCCAACCTCACTGATTTTAGTCCCGAGCCCCTCCGAGCTCTGCTGCAGGCAGTGGCACCCACACTCCAGGACCTGCGCCTGGATAACTGTGGGATGGTGGACTCCCAAGTCGAGGCCATCCTGCCTGTCCTGAGCTGCTGTCACCAGCTCAGGGACTTCACCATCTCTGAGAACCCCCTCTCCATGGCCACCGTGGAGAAGCTGCTGCACCACACAGCCGGGCTGCGCAGTTTAGAGCGAGAGCGGTACCCCGTCCCCCTGGAGTGTTACAGGACCCAGGAGACTGTGGACCAGGAGAGAGTTGCCCTGATTCAGGCTGAGCTCACAGGGATACTGAGGGAGTTAGGACAACCCAGGACCATCCATCTTGACACCAAGTACTTTAGCTCTGGGGACTTCTGTGATGTGGCATTTTCTTGGCATGGAGCCCGTGATGTGCCCCTGTAGTGACCCTGCTCACCAGGTGCACCTAACAAGGGCTTCCTTCTGGGCCCCTGGAACCTGAAACCTCAGACTGGGGTGCAGTATGTGGGGCCACTCACGTTTCATGTTCATGCTCAGTGTGAATGGGGAACGGGAGGGACCCAGCCCAGGTACAGGATTGCAGGGACAAAGGTTGGGGAGTTCATGGGACCTCAAAGGCAAAGTGTCCTACTATCAGAAACATGCATCTGGTTTGCTTGGGGAGGGGTGGGGATTTGGGCTCGAGGTGCATCTGTGGGAGTTAATCCTCGGGTGGATGGTTGTAAAGGAATCATCAGAAATAAAGTCAATTTCAAAGGCCACCGTCTGGTCCTCTGTCATGTATTAATCTTTCTCCACACTTTACACCTCAGTTACTGATGAAAAAAGGTGCCCAGGGCCCAGGATCAGACACTGGAACTGCTGGGATGCGGTTCGGCTGCAGGGCTCAGCACCATTTTATCACTCCCTCCAGGTTTTTCCTTCTCCCTGGGCACCTCTGACCTCATTGTGGCTGCTCAGTGGGTGGATACAATGCTACTTTCTATGTGGTCCACTACCCACTGAAATGAAGGGGACTAGCTGCTGGCTCTGAACCTGTATGTGAGTGGTCCTCATAGTGCTGCTGGTGAACCCACAACTCTCAAGAATTTTGCCAGGAGGGGTTCAGGGCACGAGGCAAGGCCCCAAGTTCCAGATGGGCTTGTCCACACAGCAGAGGAACAGAGCTGCTGGGGCCTCCTCGCCCATGCCTGTCAGCCCGGTGTTGAGGAATTAACCTGCTTGCAGCCAGGAAAATCATCCAAATTCCTTGGACCAAAATACTAAAGTTATTCAGGAACATAAGACTTTTCCTTAGCATTTTTTTACCACATCTTATCTAATAAAAGAGAAACATGCAAATTGACTGTACCTCCACTACACCCACAAGCCACACCCACCAGCCAATCAGGAGCGAGTATGCAAATAAACCCAACCAAGATGGCGGCGGCCACAGAGCTGGAGCGAACAGGATGTTTGGGTTGCCCCTGGCAATGGAGGAAGCCAAGCTTCCCGCCTGCCCTGGCCGGCTGTGGGCTCCGCTTAAGGAGGGTCTGGGAGCCTGGGTTGCCTGGGGCTGTGGACAGCTGGCAAACAGCCATCAGCCACTCACCCAGGCTAGCCAGGCACCCCAGTGGGGACCCCCACTCTGAAGGGGGTGTGGCCAGCCTGCAAACAGCCCTCAGCTTCTCACCCAGGCTGTCCACGCCCCATGGGGTGAAGGTCCCCTCTGGGGGGCTTGGCCAGCCTGCAAGCAGCCATGAGCCCCTCACCCAGGCTGGCCAGGCACCCCAGTGGGGACCCCCACCCTGAAGGGGGTGTGGCCAGCCTGCAAATAGCCCTCAGCCCCTCACCCAGGCTGGCCAGGCACCCCAGCGGGACCCCCACCCTGATCCGGGACACCCTTCAGGGCAAACCAGCACCAGGCCTCTATCCTATATAATAAAAGGGTAATATGCAAACTGACCCTAACAGCAGAAGGACTGGGAATGACTGGTCACTATGACACACACTGACAACCAGGGGGCAGAGAACTGATCTTGGGGGCAGAATTTCAAGAGGATGAGGCCCAGAAATCAGGATTTTAAAAAGATTTCCAGGTGATTCTAATGTGCAGCCAAGGTTGAGAACCACTGTGCTAAGGGGCTCCCATGGATAGAGGACATGCAAGAGTAGCTGGGCAATGTAAGAGGAGAAGTGGAAATCCTAAGAAAGAACCAAAAGGAAGAAATGCTAGAGATCACACACACACACACACACACACACACACACACACACACACAGAAAAACTGTAACATAAATTAAGAATGCCTTCAATGGGCTCGTCAGTAGACTAGACACAGCTGAGAAAAGAATCTCTGAGCTAGAAGATAAACATCAATAGAATCCTCAAAAAATAAAGAGCAAAGAGTATACAGATTGAAAAAAATTCAGAGAATATCCAAGGTCTGAGGGACAACTACAAAAGGTATAGTATAGGCATAACTGGAATACCAGAAGGAGAAAATGGAACGGAATAAATATTTGAAATAATAATGACTGAGAATGTTCCCAAATTAATGTCAGACATCAAAACGAGATCCAGGAAACTCAGAGTACCTCAAGCAAGATAAATGCCAAAGAAAACTATATCTAGGCGTATGGTCTTCAAACTAGAGAAAAACAAAGAGAAAGTAAGAACTCCTGAGGGAAGCCAGAGGGGAAAATACCTTACCTGTAAAGGAACAAAGACAAGAATTACCACATTGACAAGCTAAACTTCATTAATATTAATAACTCAGCTCTGCAAGAGACAATATCAAGAAATGAGAAGACAAGCCACAGACTGGGAGGAAATATTTGCAAAAGACACCTCTGGTAAATGACTGTTATCCAAAATACAGACTCTTAAAATTCAACAATAAGAAAAACAACCAATTAAAAGATGGGCCAAATACCTAATGACACCTAACCAAAGAAGATATGCAGTTGGAAAATAATCATATAAAGAGATATTCCATATCATGTGTCATCCAGGAAATGCCAATTAAGAAAACTGTGATACCGCTACATACATACTATTAAAATTGCCAGAATCAAGGTCATTGACAACATGAAATGCTACCAAGGATATGGAGGAACAGGAATTCTCATACATTGCTAGTGGTGATGCAAAATTGTACAGCACTTTGGAAGACAGTTTGATAGTTTCTTACAAAACTAAGTATATTCTTACCATATGACCCAATAATCATACATCTTAGTATTGCCCCAAAGGAGTTAAAACTTGTGTCAACAGAAAAAAACCTGCACAAGGATTTTTATAACAGCTTTATTCATAATTGCCAAAACTTGGAAACTACCAAAATATCCTTCAGTAGGTGAATGGATAAACAAACAAACTGCAGTACAACCCAATAATGGAATGTTATTCAGTGCTAAAAAGAAATAAGCTATCAAGCTATGAAAAGACATGGAGAAACCTTAAATGCTATTACTAAGTAAACAAAGCCAGTCTTAAATACACTCTTTGATTTCTGCTTCATGACCTTCTGGAAAAGGCAAAACTATGGAGACAGTAAAAAGATCAGTGAGTGTTAGGAGATGAAAGAGATGAATAGGCAGAGCACAGAAGAGTTTTAGGGCAGTGAAAACACTCTATGATATTTTAATGATAGATGTGTTATAAATTTGTCCAAATTCCTAGAATGTACAACACCAAGAGTGAACCCTGAGGTAAACCATGGACTTTGGGTGATTATGATGTTTCATCAATTATAACAAATTTAGCAATCTAATGGGGGATGTTGATAATGGGGTGACGCTATGAATATGTGGGGGCAGGGAATGTATGTGAAATCTCTATCTTTCTCTCAATTATTTTTGAAAACTTTAAATGCTAAGAAAATAAAGTCTTTAAAAAAAAAAGAAAGAAAAGTATATTCAGAAAAGTACAACTTTAGTCCTCTTCTTTTGATTTAAATTAAGGATTTAGTGCCCTATGAAGATATTTTCCCAACTTCGGTGGCACAGTTGGTTTTTTTTTAACATTGTATTTTTCAGGCTCTGTAAATACTCTTCTACAAAAAGGCACAGTCTAAATTTAGACTCTTAAAATTCAAGTAATAAATTTTAGTAATAAAAGATATATAAAAAATGAATGAAAACTCCATTAATTAGAGGCAAGATTTATTGCTGACCACAAATATCTCCCTAATGCCTTGTACAATACTTGGCTCATAGTGTGTTATCAATAAATATCTGTTAAATATCCTTGTTAGTTGTTCCCCGCTCCCCGCCCCCCCCCCCAAGACTCTCAGTCACTAATGGTTGCTCCTATTTAAATCCCCTTTAATCTTTCGTACTCAGCTAATCCTAATGTTAACAAAGGAATTCGAGAAGGCCCAGTTGCTGGGAAAAACAGTGAAAAGCTCTCATCAGTTCTACTGAGAACCCGCACTGGCTGCCCTGTGCTCCACCACGGAGGGATGAGCTCAGTGTCATCAAGATGGACAGAAGGCAAGCAGAGATGATGATGATTATGATGATGATGATGATGATGATGATGATGATGATGATAATGATGATGATGTCATTTTATAATCTTCATTTGCTAAGTGAGATGAATCAATTGAGCATCAACTTACAATGTACCAATAAGCAATGTATATAAAATGAAGTGTTAGAAAAATAAATTTATAAAACTGCAAATAGTGTTTAAAAAGGAAAAAGAAAACAAAGTTTCTATAAGAAAAAGAATCTTAATCTTAAATAGGAGATATAGCAGACAACTCTTTAGAATTTTTGAAAAGCTAGTAACTTAAATCCTAGCTAAGTGTCAAGTTCATCTACACCTAAAGTATACAGAATATAGAAAGATAAGTATAAATTAAGTACTGTAAAAATCGAAGTAAAAAGGATTATGAAAAGAATCAGATTATTAAATTTGGATAAACTCATAAAGCATAAACCATAAAATGAGTTGCAACTTGTAGGATATATCTGATATAAACAAAAGAAACAATTTAAGATGGAAATGGTAAACAATACAGTGTCCTAAAGAGTAGAGAAACTGATGACAGGTTATGGTTAAAGGCAGAAGCTTTTATTCTTTTTAGCTTTGTTATCAAATTCAAGAGTAATCAATTAGCCAGAACAAGTGTTTCCACAGATAAGAGAAAAGAAAACTCAATATAAAAGAGGCACAAAGGAATGGCACAAAATTCTTTAAGGAAGTGATGAGTTCCTTCATGGAGCCCTTCTCCACAAAAGAAGATCTCAGTTACATACAGAATATGAAAGTAACTGAATTATTGGCATTAAGAAAAATACAGTGAGTAACTCTTCATTAAATAACTACCATAACAAAAACTTGATGGAAAGAAACAAAATCTCTGTCATTTTATAGTTCAGAATACTGCTGTCCAAGGAAAATAAATGACTCTCCCAAGATCATATTTTATTCCTGTCAATTTAACTTTGATAAGAAAAGATCCCTGTTTTCCGATCCATCAGAGAAAAGTTGGATTCAATTTTACTTGTGATAAATATAGATCTGGACTGTCGGTGCATATGAGCAATTAAACACAAGGCCAACTGGAGAATTAGGGTATTGGAAGGGTTTGGCTCATTTCCTAGTGCTGTCTCATAATCAGCATACCCATATGACAAAAGTCATGATCTTCTATAATCTCATTTTGAATTATTCCCTAGCTCTGATTTTCAAGTAAGTTACTGAACACTTTCCTAATGATTTAATTAAGTTTCAGTTCATTTATTTAATATATGTTTAACAAGTTCCAACAATATGATGGACATCAGGCTAGATTCTTGTACAAGTAGATTCTAATAAAGACAAGTCAGTATTTTAAGCGGTGTTATGGGTTTAGTGATTATATAAAATTGTTTGTACTTAGGATGACAAGGATTGAATTAAGGTTTACAAAAAAAAACATGTATTTGTAACACATTATTGGTCGTTATGTATAACTAGAGGCCCAGTGCATGAATTCATGCACCAGTGGGGTCCCTGGGTGTAGTCTGCGAGATCAGGCCAAAACCGGCTCTCCAACATTCCCCGAGGGGATGCGAGAGGGTGTAGGCCAGCCTGAGACCCCACTGGTGCATGATCAGGGCCTAGGAGGGACATGGGAGGCTGGCCAGCCCACAGGACATCTCCAGGGCATGTCCGAACTGTCTTGTCAGTCCCGATCAGCTGAACCCTGGCACCAAGCTAACCTACCAGTCAGAGTGTCTGCCCCCTGGTGATCAGTGCACATCATAGTAACTGGTCAACAGGTCAACTGTCTGCTCCCTGGTGGTCAATGCACGTTATAGCGAGCCATTGAGCGGCCTTAGCATATCATTAGCATATTACGCTTTGATTGGTTGAATGGCCTATTTGTCGACAGGATACTTAGCATATTAGGCTTTTATTGTATAGGATGTCCTTCAGCAAAAAATGGAAGAATTAAGTGCTCACTGGGATTCTGTATATGATTCTATTTCGTTATTTTTTAAAAATGCATTCAAGATATCCTGCATTTATAGAGACACCTTAAGAAGATGTATTCATTAACACTTCTCATTCTTGAGGACTGAATTCAAATCCATATAATGTGGGGTGTCTTCTCTAACTAGACCCACAATTCCATGTTGAAACATCACTTATACTAACTATAGGTCTACTTCTCTTGCTGCATATCTGTATTTTTACCATGTTGCTTAAGTGCATGACTAGAATATTCTCTTCTTTAGGTCAGTATTTCTGCATTAGGTAAAACTGAATGAAATGACATTTGTGATGCTTACTAAGTTCACAGAAAATTTTTAAAAATAAGGCATACATTTCCTATCTAATAAAAGAGAAACATGCAAATTGACCATAACCCCAACACCCTTCCCATTGGCTAATCAGCAGGATATGCAAATTAACTGCCAACCAAGATGGCGGCCGGCAGCCAGGCAGCTGAAGTGAACAGGAGGCTTGCTTGCTCCAGTGATGGAGGAA
>NW_005370427.1:538156-539057 GCF_000412655.1 Myotis brandtii
TCCGGGACCTGGCGGGCGGGGACAGTGCCTGAGGCTATCCGCGGTCTGGGACCCAGATCCATGACCTGGCGGGGGCGGGGGCGGCAGCAGGCAAGGCTGTCCGCGGTCTCGGACCCGGATCTGTGACCCTGCTGGGTGGGGGGCAGTGCTTGAGGCTGTCCGCAGTCCAGGACCCAGATCCATGACCTGGCGGGTGGGGGGCAGTGCTTGAGGCTGTCGGCGGTCTGGGACCCGGATCCGTGTCCTGCCGGGCGGGGGGCAGCGCTTGAAGCTGTCCGCGGTCCCGGGACCTGGATCCGTGACCCTGCTGGGTGGGGTGGCAGTGCTTGAGGCTGTCCACAGGACCAAGACACGAATCTGTGACCCTGCCGGGCGGGGGGCAGTGCTTGAGGCTGTCCGCGGTTCGGGACCGGATCTGTGACCCTACCGGGCAGGGGGCAGCATGGGAGGCTGTCAGCGGTCTGGGACCCGGATCCATGTCCTGGCGGGTGAGGCGGCAGTGCTTGAGTCTGACCATGGTCCTGGGACCCGGATCCGTGACCTGGCGGGTGGGGGGCAGTGCTTGAGGCTGTCCACAGTCCCAGGACCTGGATCTGTGACCCTGCTGGGCGGGGGGCAGTGCTTGAGGCTGTCCGCGGTCCTGGGACCCGGATCCATGACCCTTCACGGCAGGGAGGCAGCTCACACAGGGGCGGATCGGCCGGGGTTGAGCAGGGCAGGACGCCTGGCTTCCGCCCAGCCCCAGTCACTCTGGGCAGGTGAGCAGCGCAGAGAGCCTCTGGACAGGGGAGGCAGGCCGGCGGAGGGCGGCCTGTACTCCTCACATGGCGGTGGTGACAGCTGTGAGTGCGCCAAGTGGAGCCTGCAGGCTGAGCTGAAGTAGCGCCTGCAGGCCATCAGC
>NW_005370427.1:547722-549347 GCF_000412655.1 Myotis brandtii
TTCATGTTTTTATTATACCTATGAATACATTTAGAGAGCTAATTCCTTGTCAGCTAATCTCATCATCTTGGTCAGTGCTGAATTTATTTCTATTGCCTAATTTTATTATTTTTTAATTTATAGATTTCAGAGAGGAAGAGAAGAGGGAGAGACAGATAGAAACATCAGTGATGAGAGAGAATCATTGATCGGCTGCCTCCTGCCTTGAGCCCTCAACCTGGTCATGTGCTCTTGGCCAGAATGGAACCTGGGACCCTTTAGTCTACAGGCCAATGCTCTATCCACTGAGCCAAACCAACTAGGGCTCTATTGCACAATTTTAATATTCTCCTGATTATGGTCACTTTTCTTGCTCTGATTGCTTAGAAATATTTGATTAGATATTGAACATTTGGAGTATTATAATCTTGAGCAATTTGATGTTCTGCCTACATTAAAGAGTGATGAAATTTGTTCTCACAGACAGGTTACTTGGAAATTAGCTTCCAATTTGAGCCTCCTTTTAAGATTTGTTAGAATGGGTCAAGAGAAGAATCTAGTCTACTGGTATCCTAGCCCTCCGAACAAGGGAAAACCATATGAAGTCACTATCATATGCATTCTCATTTCTTAGATCTCAAAAGTATTCCCCACATTGAGTGAATTCTATGAATTATCCAGTTGACAGCCCCATATTTGGTCTTTACTCAACCTTGTGAATTTTCACTCTAAATTTGCAAAGATTAGTATCCTTTCCTGTGGAGACTTTTTTGTTCTCTTTCACTGAGTAGCTTCTTTCTTTCTGGTACAATATCTGGTTAACTCCATAGTCTCAGCTTTCTTACACTCTCATCCATGCCTTTTCAACCCAGGAAAACTACAGACAAATATCTCTGATGAATACAGATGCAAAAATCCTAAACAAAATATTAGCAAATTGAATACAATGATACATTAATAAAATAATACCTAACGGTCAAATGGGGTTCATTTCAGGGGCTTGAGGATGGTCCAGCATAAAAAATCGATCAATGTAATACACCACATAAATAAAAGAAAAGATAAAAGTAATATGATCTTATCAATAGATGCAGAAAAAGCATTTATGATTCAGATACTCAATAAAATAAGTATAAAAGAAAAATACCTCAACGTAATAAAGGCCATCCATGACAAACCCTCAGCCACTATCAGACTCAGTGGTGAAAAACTGAAAGCTTTTCCTCTACGGTCAAGAACAAGACAAGTATGCCCCCTCTCACACCACTCTTATTCAACATAGTTCTAGAGGTCCTAGACAGAGCAATAAGACAAGATAAAGAAATAAAAGGCATTCGAATTAGGAAGGAAGAAGTAAAAGTGTCACTTTTTGCAGATGACATTATTTTGTACATAGAAAACACTAAAGACTCCAACAAACACTATTAGAAACAATAAACAAATACATCCAAGTTTCAGGATACAAAATCAATGTGCAAAAATCCATTTCCTTCCCATCCTATCTAATAATAAACATGGTAATTAACCGTAACTTCGCTACCCTTCCCATCGGCTAATCAGCGAGATATGCAAATTAACTGCCAACCAAGATGGCGGCCGGCAGCCACGCAGCTGAAGCAAACATGAGGCTTGCTTGCTCCAGTGAC
>NW_005370427.1:550793-556771 GCF_000412655.1 Myotis brandtii
ATCAATGGAACAGAATAGAGAGCCCAGCTATAAAACCAGATGTATATGGACAGATAATTTTTGACAAAGGAGCTAGAAACACACTGTGGAGTAAAGATAGTCTCTTCAATAAATGGTGCTGGGAAAACTGGAAAGCCACATACAAATGAATGAAACTGGCTTACAGTTTGTCCCTATGTACAAAAGTTAATTCAAAATGGATCAAAGACCCAAATTATAAGACTCAAAACAGTAAGTTACATAGAAGAAAATATAGGTGCCAAGCTTATGGACCTTGGTCCTAGTGAACATTGTATGAATTAACCCCAAAGACAAGGGAAGTAAAGACAAAAATAACTGATGGGATTATATCAAACTAAAAAAACTTAAAATTTTTAGCAAAAGAAACTGACAACAAAACAAAGAGGCAGCCAACCAGATGGGAGATGAGATTGGTAAACAGTAGCTCCAAAAAGGTTTAATTTCCAAAATATATAAAGAACTCATAAAACTCAATACCAAACAAGCAAACAAACCAATCAAAATGTAGGCAGAGGAACTGAAAAAACACCTCTCCCAAGAAGGCATATAAACAGCCAATAGATATATGAAAAGATGTTCAACCTCACTGGCAATTAGGGAAATTAAAACTACAATGAGATACTACCTCACACTTGTTAGAGTGGCCATTGTCAACAAGACAAGCAATAACAAGTGTTGAAGAGGTTGTGGAAAAAAAAAAAAAAGAAACCCTCATACACTGCTGGTGGGAATGTAGACTGGTACAGCCACTATAGAAAACCAGCTGGGCAGTTCCTCAAAATATTAAGAATAGAGTTATCATATGAACCAGGAATCCCTTTCCTGGGTATATACCCAAAAAAACTTGAAAACATGTATTTGCAAAGATAATGCACCTCTATGTTCATTGTAGCATTATTCATGGTGGTCAAGACATGGAGACAATCAAAAAGTGTCCTTTGATAGATGATTGGATAAAGAAGATGTGGTACATATATACAATGGAACACTATTCAGCCATAAAAATGGATGAAATAATGCCATCTGCGACAACATAGATAGACCTTGAGAATATTATGCTAAGTGAAATAAGCCAGTCAGAAAAAGCTAAGAACCATATGATTTCACTCATATGTGGAATATAAAACTGAAACTCATGGACAGACAGCAGTGTGGTGGTTATCAGAGGGAAGGGGGTGAGATAATGGGAGGGAGGGATTATGGAGAGGGCCTAATATAGAGTGATTAAAGATGGTTTGACTTTGGGTGATGAGCCCACAGTGCAATATGCAGATCCTGTATCATGGAAACCCACACCTGAAACCTATATGATCCTATTAACCAATGTCACCCAAATACATTTAGTAAGAAAATAAACAAAAATTCTTTCTAACTAATTTTGATTGGGTCGTTTGCTTGTTTTAACAATATAAAGATTTTTTATAGTGTTAAAAATACTAGGCATTATTTGCACAAGCATAAAAAGTATTGATATTTTATATGCAATAAAATTTTATTTGTAATTTGCTACAATATTTCAGGTTATATAAGAGTAAATATTATCCTATAATTGGCTGCATCTTCGTTGACAATTAAAATATGATTGACTCTGCTTTTATAACAGACATTTAAAACTTTTACATTAAAAATTGGTGTTTTATTAAATAAAACAAATCTTGTTTAAACAAGTAAGTTTTCAAAAAAAATGTATTATGAAGAAACAAGCTATGAATGCACAGTTCCTGAAACAAAAGAGTAATTTGAATACAACCAAGTGGATTTTCATTTTTAAAAAAATATATTTTATTGATTTTTTACAGAGAGGAAGGGAGAGAGATAGAGAGTTAGAAACATCGATGAGAGAGAAACATCGATCAGCCGCCTCCTGCACATCTCCTACTGTGTGCCCGCAACCCAGGTACACCCCCTTGACCAGAATCGAACCCGGGACCCTTCAGTCCGCAGGCCGACGCTCTATCCACTGAGCCAAACCGGTTTCGGCGGATTTTCATTTTTTTAAACCACATGAAAGTATATTGAATTTTGGTGTGCTGAAATAAGTATCTTTTGTTTCCTCAATTAGTGACATCTTTAAATTTTTGTGCACCGGGCCTCTAGTTATAATATAAAAATCATACAACATATTTTACATTAAACAAACAAACTGAATGAGGCTATTTTCTGAGTCTTTCAGGAATAATCTGAAAACCTAGTTTTATTTAAAATATATTTTATATATCCATATATCTAAATCTGAAATATCTAAAATGCCATTAATTTATGAGAACATATATATTTTTTCAAATATTCTCATATTGGTAAATATAAAATTATAATCCTGGATTTTGCATGAAATTAATGTTAATGTTTTTCAAAGATATTGCTTTACTGAAAATAGAATCTTTATGACAGTTCATTTTAATAATTTTCTCAGTTCCACTTTGAGGTAAAGGAAGTTTATCTTTAACGAAGACTTTGTTCCATAACTCCATCGCTAACGGTAGGAACCGAGGAGTCAAAGGGAAGGGGATTCTAATAGGAGAGCGGTATCTGAGTGCCCTTAGGTAGGTCAGTGCGGAACTACCTCACACATCTCACGAGCTATTAATGTTGTTAGGTCACATGGTTCCTCGCCCAGCTATTCAGCATTCCAATGGCTAGAAGAATTTTGGAATGCATTCATATTTATGATTTTGTTCCTTAGCACTCAAATAAATAAATATCAACATTGGTCAGTTTCTGAACAATTATGACTTTTACATATAAGGGTCTTACATGTATGACATATTTATGTTTAGTACCAGTTTTTAAAAAGATATATCATTAAAAATGGCACCATTTCCTTTAACAAGATGACCTCATTCTATGATTAATATAGAAACTGTCATCTGAAGGATGAGAGGCTCTAGGGAATTATTCAAAATAAAGTTTTTTGTATAAAAAGATAATTCAACCGAAAAGGCTGCTCAGTTGTGGAATTTTCCTCTTTTATTTTGAAGATTGAAATCCTTTTTAAAAGGTTTACGAAAAGGAAGAATAAATCTATTCAGAAATCCAGCTTTTATTGTGGAGGGGACACAGGTGCTATACAGTGAGGTGGGGCACTTTCAAGGAATTTCCATTTTCAGACACATTTATATTGGTTGAGTGAAACAAGCATATAGACTGTTTTGATTATAACTTCAATTTGGCATATTTATAATTACTTCTCAAATTAGAGAGCGCTTTCTTAATGCCACCCTTGGTTGAATTACTTGCCCTTATTATAGGTAATGGGAGAATGGAAGTGGAGAAGGGTTGTGGAATAGTGATTTGTATTCAATTCACAAGTGTCTAGTAAGCAAGGTTCTGTTAAAGATCTTGTTGAGATGTGACATATGCCAGAGCTACAGCGACGTCATTGTCTGTCCACAGAGAGCACAGCCTGATGGGAGCTATAGATGCCCTGAAACAACAATGAAATATATCAAATGCTGGAATGAGAAATTTTCCCAGCAAAGACAGAAGATACAGTCTGGTTTCTTCTCAATGCTTAAAATAAAATAAAATAAAATAAAAGTGAAAGGAGAAAAATAAATTAAGGGAATAAGTATGAAACAAGCAAGCAAAAGAAAACAAGATTTGATTATCTTGAAAATTTTCAGCCTAAAAGACTCTAAAATTAAGAGATTTACTGCCCAGAAGCATACGTTTGAGAGATAGTTGAGATGTGGGTATACAACCTTCTGTTAGTGCCTCAGAAGGATCAAAATTTTATAATATTCAGTAACACAAACTGTTCTTTGAATAGTTGGAGGGTGTGAATCAGATCTTTTCAATGAAACAAAGGAGTACCTAGTGGCTTAAAGGCATTACCTCTCAGCTGTCTCAGGAACAAACAAAGTAGAGAGGGGATTGTCTAGAAAAGACCTGTGGGCCAGCCTCTGATGAGTGGAGGGAATGCTTGCCATGTGCACAGGAGACCCACAACGTGCTTAATGATGTGACATCAGCAGATACACTGCTAGACTGGAGTGAGCGAATACCGGTATTTACAGAGAGAGGGGTATCTGAACCACAGAGTTCTATAAAGAGGAGACAAGATGGTGGATAATTAACTCAAAACGCACACATCTTTCATGATAAGAGATGGTGGGTCAGCAGATGGAGCTGTGAGCCCAAAAGGCAGAACCATAACCAAATAAAATTATTCCCAGGCCTCGATACCCAGCGAAGCTTGTTGAATGTATTTTGGAATTGCTTGGGAGTATAACTCCTTTTTTCTTTCCGTTTCTCCTGTTTAGAATTAGGATGCCTGTAAATGTTACCGTCTGCAGGTATTATTGCTGGGGTACAGATAACTTGTCTTTTTAGTCTCACAGGTCCACTGTGCCCCAATTACAACCAGAGCCTCATTTAGGACTTTGGAGCATGTGAGATTAGATGAGATTTGGGACCTTGAGTTGAGGATGCAATGGGTGGGGAGTTTAGGTGATGTGGGGATGAGGTAAATATATTTGGGGTGGGTAGGCAGAATAATGGCACCCCCAAATATGTCCTTGCCCTAACCCTTGTTTCTGGGAATGTTTCCCACATGGGAAAGGAGACCTTGCAAATGTGATGAAGGTTAGGACCTTGAGGATCAGGAGGTTTTCCTTGGTTGTAGTGTGGGCCATCTAATCACAGGGGTTCTTAAAGATGAAGAACCTCTTTACCAAAGAGACAATAAAGAGTATGAGAAGGACTTGGTGGCTCCTTGCATTTTCTGAGACGTGGGGCTTTGTGCATGGCGTGGAGAGAGGTCTCTGGGAGGGATGGGCAGCCCTCAAGACAGTCAACAGGATGTGGAGAGCTCACCCCCCAGCTCTCGTGGAAATGAGTCCTACCGACACCTTGAATGAGCAAGAACACAGCCCTCCCTGGAGCCTCCATGGAGAGGGGCAGCCACCAGCACCTCAGGGTGAGCCCCCGAGACCAGCCTCACATCTCCTCTCTGGAGAACTGTGGGAGGACAGGTGTGTGCACCTCATGCCACTGCCGTGTGGGCATTTGCTACACAATCACAGAAAATGAATACGGACCTACGAACCAGGCGGAGTCAGCGTAGTTGCCAAGGCAATGAGTACACGTCTCCCATGACCGAGCCTGGCTCCCCAGGCGGAACTGGGGTGCTGAGAAGCGGGGCAGGCACTGGGGAGACGGATGCTGCTGCTGGTGTGATACGCAGAGTAAATCCCTGTAATCCGCCCTGCAGCGCATCACGCTGTGCTTGTAGGGCGTTGCTGTTTTCATGGGGAAGGTGGAACAGGATAACACTTAAGAAATGTGATAAACACTTCAAGTGCATTGGTATATCCGGGTTCAGACACCGCGAGCATACGTATGTAGATGGCATCATGATGCAGATGAACTTGTCCAAGACTCTGAGTAAGCAGAGAGCTACGGGAGGAACCCAGGAGGCATCTGTCCTAAGAGTAAACCTTGGTAGGAGCTGCAGACATACTCGAAAGAGAGGTTTCAAAGGCATTAGTGCTCTGCTTCCACTGACCAAGCAAAGGAACAGAAGAATTTCAGGAACACATTTCTCAACAATCAGATTCAGCAGAGACGTAAAGGGGACAGAAAGTGAAAAGCAACCCGTGGCCTCAGCAATCAGGCCATGTCAGCCTCAGCAAGAGCAGCTCCCGCGATGGGGAAGGCAGAGCCAAGCCTCCTCCGAGAGCTTAAAGCTGATGGGCGGTGAGGAAGTGGTCTCAGTGTCAGGTGCCCCGCTAAGCCGGCAGGAGACAGAGTCCCGGTGATGTGGGGGAGTGGAGCCTGCTTTTTAACTGAACATGGGATTGGCAGGAAAGGAACCAGACAGGAAGGAAGATTCTGACTATGAGGAGAGAGAGAAACATTAAAAATAAGGTCACGAGGCAGGGACTATGTCCCAGGGGACATGCTGGGGCAGAGGAGGGCTCCTTCCCACCGGATCAGAGATAAACATGAGCGAGCAA
>NW_005370427.1:557038-567216 GCF_000412655.1 Myotis brandtii
CTTCACCTGCTGTGAGGGGCGTGTTCATCCTGGAGGAGGGGAGCAGAGGGTCAGGGCCACAGGAAGCTGGCACAGTGTGTGTGACAGCCAGGAGAGAGGCGCCTGCCACAAGGAATTAAAGACCCAAGAACACGTGGGTGTTGGGCATGTTGATGAGCAGGGCGGTGGCGTTTCAGCCATGACACCTAGAACACCTAGTTTAGGGAAGCCAGCGGGAAGCTAATACAGACCAGCAGGGTGAGGGGCCAGGACAGTGCGTTTTGGAATGTCCCGTTGTTATAAAATGTATGGATTCCGGAATCCATGGGCTCTCGCAGGATTGCACAGCAACACCCACCTCACGTGACTCCTGCCCTAAATCCCGGTGTCTCTGATGAGCACAGGGTGCGGGGGCCTAGAGCTCGCACATCCTGGAACCTAGTTCTGTGTGTGTGATCACTAAACAGGTGGGTGGCTCATTGAATGGCATATTGAACAGTGGCAAGCAGCATAATTAACCTGCTTCCATTCCCTCTTCTGTAAAATACCTATAAAGTGTGTATGCAATAACCCATACTTCACAGTCAGTATTTTTGAGGATTAGTCGGTGGAATGAAATCCAGAGAGGAGCTCTACACTCCCTAAGTGCTGAGTGAATCTCACCCGTAACCACTACCGCTGCAGGGCTGCGAGCCTGGAGGTGCAGGAAGGTGCGTGCTGGCTCTCTGCCCTGACAGGGCCTGGGAAGGAGGAGAGGATCTCTCCGTGGGGGGCATGGCCCGGGGAGGCTCTCTGTTTGAATAAGGATAACACTCCCCCAAGCTTGGGACAGTGCCCGGGGCGGGGCGGGGCGGTGCCACCCTGTGTTGTGTGAAGCCACCAGTTCTTTAAGAGAAGAAGCAAAAGGAGCTGATGTCTGACCACCCTCTCACCTCTGACTGGACTCTTTCTTCCTTCCCCTGGGTGTGGTCGGTGCTCAAGTTACATAAAAAAGTCACAGTGTTAGCATTAGCATTTTACGAGGCCTTCTCTGAGTTCTCTAAATGAATGTTATAATTTTATATTCATAATATGTACACATTTGTAGAGAAAGATAACTATTAATGATCATTCCACTATTGTCTCAGTTCTGTGATGTTACATGTCGATGCTACTAATTTTGATTATTCCCCTTTCCTACATGGAGAAAGGCTTAAGAAAGGAAGAAAACAGGTCGCCTCCGGAACATTGATGAGCGATACCTTTGTTTCCCCTGATAAAAGTTTGGCCAATATGTTAATCTTAAGTAGCAGAAATAGTTTGCTAAATTTAAGGTTCAAGATATACTGATACATAAAGAGGCAAGGAATGGATTTTAGGTTTGACCTGTCCATAAATGCATTTAGTTGTCTTTTACAGAATTCTGTTCTCTAAACCTGCTTCTCACACCAAAGCCCGAGAGGAGGAAAATGACCAAACATGGCTCACGGAGCCAGGCGCCGAGGTCAGCAGCTGAGGCGGCTCAGAGTCGAGTGCTTTCTGCTGATGGACCGTCAGCACACTGAGCAGGAAACCCAAACGCTCGCAGCTCAGCCACAGCTGCTGTTTCCCAGAACCAGCTCCAGCGAAACCTCCAGCAGTAGCACCGGCTTTACTCCGCGCCTTCTAACCCATCTCCCGGCCCTGTCGGCGATGAGGGGAGAGCCTCCGCATCAGCTAAATTTACCTGCTACTCTGAAAATGTTACCAAGACTTTCCCGATAGACTGAATCTAAAAATTGGAGTTATGTGAAAAAATACAGCTTCCAACAAAAAGTAGGAATTTCAGCTTTCACCTCTGGCAGTTTCATGGCTTTCTGTGGGGGGAAATGAAGCAAACAGGCTGTGTGTTATTTCAGGAACCATATTTTTAAAATAATTTATGCTTTCTCCCAAAAAATGCTGTGTCTCCACAAAACCACTTACTGGAAATGATTCTTTTGACTTCCCCCACCTCTGTCACAGATCGTCGCCTTTTCTAAACATCACATTCGAAGCCGGTGACTGCACAGGAGCCTCAGGCTCCATTAGGTCTCACCTTCCTCAGGAAGAAGTGCTGGGAGACAGCTCGGCACGGGCCGCACGGGACGCGAGAAAACGGGGAAGAAAGCAGTGCAGTTACTGATGTGGAATTGGAATATCATGTGTGTTCCCTTGTTTTGAACTCACGTCTTAAAACTGGAGAAATAACAACAGAAAAGTCACTGTGTTCTCTGTGCCTCTGCCAGACGGACTGTGTTAATACCCCTACAGGCAGCAGTTTCCTCATCGCCCTTGTTCTCTTCACAGGCTCCTGAGAAGGTCAGCGAGGTCTCTGCGTTATGTAACTAATTCTCATTTAAAAAATGACACTCCTCTTGTTATAGCATTTGCATTTTTGCAAAGCCATAATATTTTTCTATTATTATCATGTGTTATAGTGAGCTGACAAACTAATGTCAGCTTTTGGATGAAAACCTATGCATATCTCAATGATAAAACCTCAGTGTCTTGCACTAATAGTGTGCCATATGATACCATCTTGCCGTTGAGAAACCATGGATCTAGATGGGTTGATCTTATCATAGACTGTGAAATAGCAATAAAGTTCAGAGGTGCCACTGCAATTTCATTCCCTTGTGATATATCAAAAAAGTGAAGAGAGATGCCTGAGGAAACTCCTGAGGCTGAAGTGAGTCACTCCAGTACCTCAGAGTTAGAGTAATTCGGACCCAGCCAGGACAAAGAAGGGTGGAGCTAGAAGTCTGAACCACGTCTATGACAACCTAAGCACAGAAGTCTCAGAAGCCATCTAAGAAAAATAGAGCCTGAACAGTTGTGTGGCAAGTCCTTAACATATTCTTAAGGTCTGGAAATACTCAATGAATAAGCAGCAGCAAAAAAAAAAAAATGTATATAGCGGGTTTCATTCAGGCTTCTTCAAGTATCATGGACAGTAAAAAAATAAGAAGTTTTATGTAAGCCTCATGATACACAAAAAGATATGTATAGAGAAGTTCCTCAAAAGAAAAAGAAATCACATTGTTACAACAACAAAAAATAAACAACACAAACGTAAACAGCAAGGGAGAAAAATCTTAACAAAGGAACTACAAAACAGACAGAAAACAGTGAACAAAATAACAGCAGTACTTCTCTATTAATAATTACTTTAAATGTAAACGGGGTAAAAACTCCAATAAAAAACCATTGAGCAGCCGAATGGTTATTGCAAGAAGGACCACTATGTGCTGTGTCCACAGAGACTCATTGTAGATTCAGTGAACATGCAGGTGCAAGTGGCTTTACTCAGACACAATGGACTTTAAGTCAAAAACTGCCACATAAGATGAAGAAGAAAATTGGATAAAGATTAAAAGGTCAATTCATAAGAAGTAAGTAACAATTATAAACACAGAGACCCAACATCAGAGCACCTAGATAAATACAGCAATTATTAACAGAACTGAAAGCAGGAAAAAAGCCAGCAATACAAAAATGATAGGAAGCTTCAATGACCCACTTTCAAACATGGATGGAACAGATAGAGTGAAAATCAATAAGGAATCAGGACCTAAATAATACAATAGACAAAATGATATAACAAACATACAAATTATTTCACCCAATAACAAAATATATATTTTTCACAACAACACACAGAACATTCTCCAGAATAGATCACATGTTAGGTCATAAAACAAGTCTTAAGAAATTTAAGAGGATTGGAATCATACCCAGTACTTTTTTCTATCACAATGTTATGAGACTAGAAATCTAGAACAGAGTGAAAATTAGAAAATACACAAAGATGTGAAAATTAAACTTCTAGACAAAATATGGGTCAAATGAAAATGAATACACAACATACCAAAAATTATGGGATGCAGCAAAAGCAGTACCAAGAGGGGAATTTATAGTAATAAATGTCTATATTAAAATAAAGAGAGATCCCAAATAAATAACCTAATTTTATGCATTAAAGAACTGAAAAAAGCACACTCACATATACCAAATAAGCTGAAAGTTATCAGAAGAAAGGAATAATAAAAATTAGAGCAGGGATAAATAAAATAGAGACCAGGAAAAACTTAGAAACAAAACAAAACAATAAAACCAAGATTTGCTTGTTTTGAAAAGGTAAATAAGTTGACAAACATTCAGCTGGACTAAGAAAAAGGGGGAGACGACTGAAAACATCCGAAATAGAAGACCTGGCATTACAACTGATGCCACAGGAGTAACCAGCATTGAGAGACTGTTAGGGAAATTCACACCAGCAACTTGGGGCCAACACTCAACCCAGGACATCACACCTGCTTTCGCCTCATGGAGAGCAGCTCCTGCTCCCTCTGCCTGGAATTTCGTCCCCAGTCCCTGAAGAGCTCATTGCTTCACCTGGTGCAGGTCAGCTTGAGACAGAAACAAGTTAGGTAAATGGGGGGTGGGGGGAGGGACCCTGGGGGCAGGAAGTGAGACCAGGAATCCAGCTGGGCAGAGGTACTGAGACACCCCTACTGGGAGGGGAAGAAGGGGTTCCTGCCAGAGGCATGAACTTTGAAATATATGGGTATTGCTAAGACAGACAGCATGCAGATAACCAACCATAAGGCATACAAACCAAGCCTGAGGATGTTGCTAAGGCAGAATGCTTTGAAAAGACCAATCAGGAGCTAGCAAGGCTGCCTCCATCCTAAATTAAAAGGCGGGCGCTTCCTTTCGCTCCCTCCTCCCCAGGACGCAATGGGCTCCTGACATTCGTTCCTGGGGGCGCACATCCCTGGCCCTGTGGCTCCTGGCCCTGTGGCCCCACACGTGGACCAATAGACCCGGATTAGCTCGGACACTAACTGCCCCCGCCGGTCACAGGGAGGGGAGCTCCCCACGGGCTGCTCCCGGAGCCCCAGCCGCGCCTTTCCCAGGACCGGCTTCTCCCAGGAAGCTGGTTCCCTTAACTGTCTTTGTCCTTGACTCCACTGGCTGATTTCACAAGACAGGAACTCAGACTCCAACGCCCACATTTTGGTTTCAAGCTCTCAGGTCACCTCCCCGGGGAAGGCCCCACAACGTCCTACTAATAGTGCAACATCCTCCCACCGCTGACAGAGGACCCCGCCCCCAGGGGTTTTTCTGCCCAACACTCACTGCCATGTGATGCATTATACTTTCCTTTTTCTGTCTTTATTCACAGAAATATAAGTTCCACCGGGCAGGGATTGTTATCTGTTGTTCAACATTTCATTTCCAGCACCTGGGAAAGGGACTAGACTGCACTAGGTGTTATCTGATAATTAATCTTGTATGAATTGAGAAATAGGAGTATTGGAAATCTTTTGTCAGATCAAGATGCTGATCTTCCTGAGACTGGATTTTCACCCCATTTGCAGTAAGTGGTGGTGCTGGCCGTGCGGGATGGCTCGATTATAATGAATGTGCTTGACTTATAAGGGTTTCTAGCCCAGAAATCATGACTCAAATAAAAGCCAGAATCCCAGGGAAAATAATCATACAAGGTCTGAGTCACTTCTGTTGAATCAGAAATTAGTGATAAGAGGAGAGAGATGAGTCTTTGTGCTGAAAGCTGAGACCCAGGGCACAGCCTGCGAGGGTAAGAGAGGGGGAGCTGTGTCTGAGTCAGCGCATGACAGCGCATTCCCCTCACTGACTGGGGATGACGGGGGTGCCCAGAAGCTGCTGGAAGGGCGGGTGGCTGACTGAGCAGGGCCGGAGGCGGCACCGTGCCTGCCAGCAGCCTGCACAGTGTGCCCAGTGTGCCGGCCAGCGCTGCGGCAGGGCAGGAGTCTGGAGTCCTGCGTCACAGGAAGAACTGCCAAGTACTTCACCGTGCAGCGGGGGATGGTGCAGGGTCAGGAGCAAAAGGAAGCAACTTAGCAAAACCTCACACTAGTGCCCAAGTCCTGGACGAGCCTGCTGTCTTCCCCCACAGGCCACAGGGGGGCCCCCCGGGGCTCATTGGAAGCTGGCACATTCTTCCGGCCGCACAACTTGTACCGTCAGGACACTGAGCTTCCGAGCCCAGGCCACGCAGGAGAGCGGCTGAGCCCGGATAGACACATCCCACCGTGTCGCAGGCGGTGCCCTCCTCGGGCTCCTCGCATTGGCGTGGCCCAGGTGTCCACGGGACAGTGGCTGCTCCAGGCGACTCACGGTGCCTGTGCAGGAGGGAGGGTCCCGATCTCCGCTCCACAGGCTGCAGCGTGCGGTCCCGCAGCACATGCGGTTGCGTTAGGGTTCATCGGAGCCTTTACCCTGGGCTGCGCCAGCGAGGAGCCTGGCTGGCTGTTGGCGCAGAACTGCTGTCTGGGTGGTTCTCAGTGGGGGCCCAGTGAAGGACAGGCAGCTGGCACTGTGGTTCCTGCCACCATCCACGTGTATCATGCATCTCTCACACATGCACCCGCACACACTGAAACACACACGCACACGCGAGTGCAGGCCCACACTTGAATGTCACAGCAAAGACAGTCTAGGCACCACCCGTCGGAGCAGAGATGAAGGGCTGGATTGGACAGCACTCAGTCAGCATCACTGTGCCTGGGCACAGGCCAGACCCCGCCGTCCAGCAGCTCACAGGCCAGAGGGGACCAGAGGGGGCCCCGGAACACAGCTGGGGCCTTCCTTCCAAGTTTGCAGGAGCCAGAGATGCAATGAATCTCCTCTAGAGCAGCACCATGCTTTTGAAAGGCATTACATTCTAATAATTACAATCAGGATAGTTAACAAAAGTTACAAGTGACATAAAATCTCATTTTGATAAATAGTATCATAATGTCTGCTCTACTAAAACAATAAGGTTGTTCTTTAACTGAAAGCCTGTAGCACCTCCATTGCTCAAATGCACTCGTCCGAGAGACTCGCCGCAGGGGTGGCGTGGCGGCCGCAGCCCTGCCTGCTTTACAGTTGCCCTTGAACAACAGGGTCTGAACTGCACAGCCACTTGTGCTTGCATTTTCAATAAACACTGAGAACGTGTTTCTCTTGCTGAAGGTAGTCCTTCCTGTCTTCTTCGAATGCTCCGGAGCTTGGAAAGGATGTTTATTATTATTTAACCCACATCCTCAGATCACGTGGGCTGTGTGGCCCAACGTCTCAGAAACCCATGGCTGGCCCTGCGGTCACGGCCAGTGGTGGGCGGGGCCCCAGGCGGGGCCCGCGGGGTCCAGGTGGCTGGGCGAAGGCTGGGTCTTCCCAGGACAGGTTCTCGCCGTGGCTTTGAGCGTTTTTTATGACTAAGAACCCAGGTGCCTGGAGAGCGGGACCCACTCAGCTTCCTTGGTCCCTTCCCGTGCTGTTTAGCCACCACAGTCTGTGTCCAGTATTTCCCACTAAGAACCCAACGATACAAACACCATTTTCCTCGATTCTGCTCAAGGTGTGGAAAAGGCTGCCTTGTCCGTGGGCTGAGGAGGATTAGGAACAGAAAAAATCAGAACGGCGGTCAGATGAGGAAGGAAACTGAGGGGAGGGAGAGGGGGGAGGGCCCAGCAGGCAAGCGGAAGGAGCTTAGCGGGACCCAGGTGAGCTGTTTCCCGAGATAAGAAACCCCAAGACTGAGAGCTGAGGCAACGCTGATGGTGTGGAGACCAGGGAAGTGAGAGGCAGGCCCTGGCCAGTCAGCGCCAACCCAGAGGCCAGGAGCGCAGAGGGCCAGCGGGGCCAGCTGGACGGGCCAGGTGCCGTTTTCACACCTGGAAGTGAGATGCGGGAGGCGGTGGTGCTGAGGAGGGAGAGGCGGCGGTGGCTGAAAGGGCTGGGCCTCCACGTGAAATACGTGTTTACCCTGAGACGGAGGAGCACGGGCCTGGGAGCAGCAGCAAAGAGGATGCTGCCCCCTCACTGGACAGCGCAAACAGGTCCCCACGCCCCGGCTGCCCTGCGTCCCTGTGTAACCCTCGTCCAGGCACCGCTGACCACGGGCAGCACAGGCAGCGTCGCCCTGGCGACCAGAAGAGCCAGATCAATTTAGAACGTAACAGACCGTGACAGCCAGAACGCAGAACTGCTAAGTGTTTCTGGAAGTTAATAAAAATAGTATTTGCCTAATTTTTATTTTGGCAAGAATTTGGGGGAGACAGTTATCCGTTTAAAAGTCTTGCTTATGTCCTGGTAAAATAGTAAACTGTGAGCCACATAACTGTAGAATGTCTTAGGGGCTCATGCAGTCATTTAAGGAAATGATGCCCGGATCACGGGGGTGTTGGCATCCTTGCAGGTGAGCGCTGGGCCCTCGGTGCCTGGTGTGTGCGTCAGAGGGACGCACTGGGGACCGGCAGCCCGGAGCCAGGAGCGAGCCATCCAGGCTCACCCGGTCGCCACAGGCACAGAAAGTGCCCGTGCGGTGCGTGAGGCAGGGGCGGAGCTTTGCTATGGTAAACGCATTTCTTTGATTTCTAAGAAGGATGAACATTATTTCTCAAGTATTTCATGACAAATTCTATCTTTCTTTAGAAAATCAATTGCTCATTTGTGTCCCTGGACCATTTTTCATATGTTTGGTGTTAGGAGAGTTAACCCTTTGCCTTCACATATATTCCAGTTTTTTTTTTTTTTCCGTGTTTATTTTCTTCATTTATGCAACTTGGTAAGTGATAGTAGCATTAAGTTTCCCTGTAGTGCTTTCTGTTTTTAAATTTTTTATTGTGTTATTTCATAGGCTTTGTCTACTCTGAGATCAAATAATCACTGGTATTCCTGTTGTCTTAAGGTATGATGTGTTACAAGCATTTTTAAATCTAGAAATTGTGCTGGTACGTGACGTGAGATGCTGTTTAAACTCATTTATGTGTTTATTTCATTGTTTCCAAGCATCTGCAGGACACGGCTCCCGGGGGCCTCCCTGCGCTGAGCGGACGGGGCCTCCGGCTTCGTCCCAGGTGCCAGTGTCCTGTCCCTTCTGTGCTGGCACCCGCGCTTCCTTCTCTCAGCTTTACATTAAGTTTGATATTTGGAGGAGCATGTTTACAGTTTAATTATTCTCATTTTCATTTTATTCCAGAGAAACATTTAAAATCACTTTGCTAATTAAAATGTCGTTTTATTTTATTGCAATTGCATTCAACATAAAACTAGATAGAAGATGACTTCTTAGAGTTATTAAATCTTCTCTTTGAGAAATGTAAATAAATGCAAAAATATACCAAGTCCCCATTAATTCCAGTCAACTCAATTTTTAGCTCTATGTAGACACTCAACGTTTCTTATTTGATATCACATGCAATCTTGTTTGTCCGTCAGAGCCTCTACGTTGTTCTGGGTAGCATGAAGAGGAAGCTGTTGGTGTCCCTTATACCCAGTACTTGTAGCAGTCCTGGTATTTTCCAGTGACTCTCTACTTAAACACATCAAATTTACATAATTTTAATTTTTGTTGATAACCTCCCAGCCCCTGTGCCTGTTAGGTCAGCCGCTGTGCGGAAGGCCTGCACCGGCTGCCCTCCTCATGCACTGCTCCTGCGAGGCACCAGCTGGTGTGGGAGAGAAAAGCTTCCTCCTCAGCCATCTCAGGTCTCCGAGGAGCCTGCGAGTCCGACAGGCCAACGACAGAATAACCAGAGCAACATAAACCCGAGTCAAGTAGCATGTGGCCCCTACACATGAGGGAGCTCCCGGGGTGAGGAACACAATGGGGTGAGAACTTGGGCTGAGAGAGCGTCTTAGGCCAAAAGAAAAAGGGTTGGGGTGCCTCTCGGTGGGGAAGGAGCTGTGGGAGGGGACCTGAGTGTTATGCCCAGATTGCAAGGTTCCCAAGAGCCCACCAGGGAGCCAGCCAGTCCGATGCAAAAGCAATGAGTCTTTTATTTCAAGTAGCTTGAGCTCCCTTACCCTCCTTACTGACGCAGCAGCAAGTGGCAGAGAGGGCGTGGCCTGCTAGAACCAGGAGTTTTATAGAGGGTTGGAGCAGGGGCGGGAGAGGGGACTGTGGGCCCCGCAGATTGGCCAGGTGCGAGTTGGTGTCCCATTACACAGGATGTTGTCATAGTGATGGCGTGCACTTCCCTTGATTATCATTGGTTAGTCCAGAGAAATCCTGGGTGTGGCTAGCAGAGGCCTCTTCCGGGAAGAAGCCTTTACTGAGCACATGGCCCTACCCAAAATGGAGGTCCCCCAATGGATGGGGAGCCGGCCACTGGGCTCCAATGCAAGGCCTGCCGCCGTGGGCGTCGCCGGAAAGCGGGCCGATC
>NW_005370427.1:567814-580830 GCF_000412655.1 Myotis brandtii
ACAGGCGCGGAACTGACCGTCCGTGCCACGTGCCCCCCGGCCCTCTCACTGAGACCTGGAAAGGTGGGATTAGCATGGGTCGTTCCGGAAGGTTTGTCATAGATTTAAGCCTGTGGCCTCCCCACTTAAGAGTGGCCCAGGGCCTCATCCTCGTCCTGGAGGGGGGGACACCTGTGCTGATGTAAAGATTTAATAAGTTTCCTTTACAAAAGGGAAACTGGGTTCCTTTTTAGACCCTTTCCTGCTGGTTCTCATGGCCTTTTGCTCAAAATAATCCATAAACCACAGAGGTAAACTTTGGGGTGTCATATTCTGGTACCCCGCACTAGCTATTGTTTTGAAATAAATATTTCAATTTCACTAGTGCCTTTTTCCTAGTTTGCTTGGGAACTTTGCTTTAGCTTAGAGAAGTGTTACATTGATCACCTGCCTTCTGGCGTCTCGTGAGGGCATCTGGTGTTCTAGCCCATCTCTGATCACATCAGGCATGTTCTGACGGTACTCTCACATTCACAGCATATCTAGGAATTGCAAGTCTAAAGATAGCCCCTCTGGATGGCTCCCACGTATTTAGGTCAAAACCTACATGAATCCTGTGTTCCCTTCAGGAATGTCCTTAGTCCTTGTCTAATTAGTCACCAGAGAGCTCAAGGGTTCCTACCCCAGCAATGTAGCCACCAACTGGAATTCTGAAAGGCACAACTCCAAGCTTAGGAGTGTTTTCACACCCAGAGCTATCTTTAAATGAGAGAGGTACTCAAATGATAGGAAGGAATTGCTTTTGAAATGGCATGTTTTTTTGCCATATAGATACCAGAGTGCTTTTTCCAACTATGTATATTTCTCGATTAAGAACCATGTTGATATCCATTTAAAAATGTTTTCTTTGTTCTGTATTGCAGGTAACAAAGCACAGCTAATGAAAATGGATTTTACTCAAATACTATAAAGCGTATTGATATTTCTTCTTAAAAGGTCCCTCTACATTTATCAGGGTTTGTTTTTTTTACTGAAATAACCTTACTATGAAATGTCATAGATCATGTATTCTTAAAATTCTAACCACACTCCCTTTTTAGTTGAAGATCCAGGCCTACCTTAAACATTAGTCACTGCTGGTGAGAGTTAAAATGGTGCAAGGGTTCTGGGATGCACTGAGAAGGCACACTACAAAAACCATAAAAATCCTGCATTCTTTTAAACCCTATAATTCCAGTCTAAGAAAATTATCTTAATGTAATATTGTAAACTTATATAAAATGGATGTGTATCAAAGTAATATTTATAATAGTAAAGCAATGGGAGCAATCTGAACTTCAAATGAGATATAAATAAATAAATCAAGGCATCGATACAATGGAAGTTAATGTAGTCAGTAAAAATTATGTGCTAAATAAAAATGGATTGACACAGATATACTAAAAGAAAATTATGCCTTAAAGAGACATGATGACATTTTTATTTAGTGGTGATGGTATTTTTAAATAAACTATCTTCACGGCCCTGGCATTGTTTTTGCAAAAGTCACCCCAGGAATTCTCCTTCCTCAACTCTCTAAAGTCTGTTTCTACAGCACAGACCACTGCTGGTGATTTTGGCCCCTCACAAACTGTTTCCAGCATGAAGTTTATGGTTTTTATAAAGACAGATCATCTCTGACTCATAGTGTGCTAAGCTGATTAAGAAATAAAATTCCACAAATGCTTCGGAATTGCCCAAACTGCACCACAGGTGGGTCAAGCACCCTCTTAGCTCTCAGCAGGCCCTTCTCAGCCTGCCCACCCCAGCGCCCAAATCGCCGCCACTCAGGAGCCTGCGCAGGGCTTTTCTCACAACAAAATATGTGACAGGATTGACCTGACTTGAAAAATACAGGGCCTGATAAGTGATTAATTTGGAAATGTTCACAAAGCACTTAATACCTGCCAATCGGCAAGTTGCCAAGGGCCTAATAGCCTGGGGTGATCTGCGGATTGGTCCTCACACAGCCCTGCAATCCCAGGCCTCAGCAGCTCCTGTGGTTGCCAGAAGCTGAGCACAGAACTGAGGAGCAGCTCTCATGGATGCAGCATGCTTCCCTCCACTGAAAGCAGGTTCCGTTAAAAGTAAAGAAACAAGTGTGTGTTCCACTAGTTATGACCCTAAATGAGTATCATTTATCTATCAGACATTCATTCCAATAATAAATGACTTTGAATGTATTAGCGAAAGGTGAGTATGTCGTGGGTGTATATGGAAGAAAAAAAGCTGTTTACACAGCCATTCTTTCTTCACCGTCTTTTGACTTCTGTTTGTTCGGTTGAGACGGTGGCTGTGTCTACAGAGCCCCTGGAGTGGGGCACAGACTGGCCGAAAGTACGGTTGCTGGAGCGATGTCTGGCATCCACCGTGAGCGCCATCCTGTGCACTAGGTCCTGCTCTGTGTTCACATCGGGTCTGTGGCTCCTCCATGTTGTCATTTCCCTAGTTTCTCCCGTCATCCAACCCCTCAGTCCTGCGCCCCTGAGACCTTCCTGGTAAGATTGGGAGGAGGCCCATTGCCCAGTGCAGCCTATGCCCATGGTCCCACATCAGGGGGTCTCTGCCGCTCTTCAGCCTGGTTTCCTCCCAGTTCCAGGCCCTTCATCTCAGTGGTGATGAGAACACCCCTCGATTAGCTAGTCCCCCCACCCTGGCCCAGGATTCTTTTTCTGCCTTCTTTCCTGCCTCATGCCACCCCTGAGAAACCCCCACCTACTACGCCGACCACAGGCCAGTAAGTTCAAATCCATGTCGGTCCTTCTCTCAGCCCCAGAATCCCACATCTGACTGCTTTTAATGCTCACGGCAAAGACACAAAGGCCACTTTTCAATAGTAACTTAGACCATTAGAAATATACGCATTCATCTATGTTTGAGAAGTTAGTAGTTAGATATGCATTAAAAAGAAATTAAAAGTATACATGAGAAGAAAACACTGTAATTCAACAAATGACACCATGAGGCTGCACAGTTTTTAAATTTCCTTACTGCAGCTTCCTGCAGTTTCCTAAATTTTCTATAAAGGACATTGCTATTTCAAAGGCCAGTTTGATATCAGTTTTGTTTATTGAATAACATGCAACATTGGCATAAAAGCAGGGAATTCATAAAGAATGGATTTAAGAATGATGATTAAGCTTAAGAACCCCCTAACAGCCACGAAAAGAGGTTCGCCGGAGGTCTGATATTCTCCATCCATTCTGACAGCCTATTCTGTGTCTCGGATTTGTTTTGTTTGTTTGTTAATCCTCGCCAGAAGGTATTTTTTCCATTGCTTTTTAGAGAGGGAGGGAGGGAGGGAGGGAGGGAAATACAGTGGGGCCTTGACTTACGAGTTTAATTCATTCCGTGACGGAGCTCGTAACTCAAATTACTAGTATGTCAAATCAATTGTGAACGAGTGAGACACGTGATGCTGGGCTGATGTTGTGGACTTCACTGTGATGTTCGCTGCGCCAACTAGCGGTGGGGTATCTGAAGCTGGCTCGTAACCCGAATTTTAGCTCGTAACTCAAAGCAAAAATCGGCCGAGAGATGGCTCGTATCTCGAAAAACTCATTAGTCAGGACACTCGTAAGTCAAGGCCCCACTGTAGAGACACATCCACTGGTTGCCTCCAGCACATGCCCGACTTAGGGGGTGGGAAGCGAACCCACAACCCAGGTACCTGCCCTTGACCAGGAACCCAACCCAAGACCCTTCAGTGCATGGGACCACACTCTAACCACTGAGACACCAGCCAGGGCTCAGTTTCTTTGTCAGCAGATGTGAGCATTTTAAAGCATTTTTTTTTACAATATTTACATATTCTGTCTCTCTACCACTTCCCAGAGATATGACCTTGATCTATCTCTCAGCTGTTTTTCTGCCTGTTACCTCATTGGTAAAATAGGGATAATAATGTCAACTGTGTCATATGGTCATGGTGAATACCAAATGAATTACTTGCTACACAAATTATTTCTAGCCTAAATATTACTATTATTATATCTTAGCAGATGCACCAACTACACTTTGTAATCTGTTATCTGCAAGTCCAGCCGTGGCTTGTTCCCGTCGTCCATCTCCCCCCGGCATGCACCCAAGCCCCATCAGCACAGAAGTGAGGCCTCCCCGGAGAGGAGGGGTGCTGCAGGAAGATGGCTGAGCAAATAGAGTGCCAGGGGGAGGAGAACCTGGAAAATACAGAATAAATAATGAAGAAAGACATTAAAAAGGATTCTGGAAAGAAGTGAGGAATGTTAAAAAAAAATGGCTAAAAATTCTGAACATATGAACATTTGGAGTCCCTCGCCAAAAAAAAAAAAAAAAAAAAAAGGAAAATAAAAAAAACTCCTAGGTGTCCGCTGGAGGGAGGAGTCTCCATGTTCAGAAGTTTTAATTCCAGATTCCAGGAGCCCCACCTGGTGCTGAGGGTGAGGGTGGGATAACCCCTCCTACTTCCTGCAGGAAGCAGGAAGCAGGAAGTAGGGGGGAGGGGGGGTTATTTAAATACAGCCCAGTGTTCTCTGGCAATGAAGCCTGCCCCCAAGGGTGAGGGGAGCCTGAGAGACCTTGGACTTCCCAGCCTACCCACCCTGCCCCGGCCCCTGGGGCCTCCCTGTCCCACCGAAGGGGAAGCTGGTATGGTTAAGGTCAGGGCCTGGGATTACCAGACATGTAGGAGATAGAACATCCCCCACCCCAGACCCTCGCCACCATCTCCCCAGGCTCCTGTGTGGTAACAGGGGACTAAAGCTAAAAGAAAATGCAAGACTCAGACAAAAACCACAGGAAACAAAAATGAGGACAAACAAGGACGTTTTAGCCTCTGTGGCTACAGCTGCAGCACGTGGTCAGCACAGCCTGGCTCCTGGGCAGATAAACACAGATCCTCGTGCTGAACCCTCGCTCACTCAGCCTCTGCGTCCTGCTCCACCCGAAGCCAGAGCCCGACTCTCCCCTCCCTGGAAACCAGGGCCTGCCAGGGGCACTGGGGTTCATCTACACTCAGCAAGTCACACTCCAAGGCTACCACTGGCCAAATGAACAAGGTGTAGGTGTATGTGGCCACAAACAAACAAAAGCTCAATTTTCATAGAAACGTAGGTTTATTCCAATAGAGACATGATGAATGCAAAGGGCTGAAATAAATGAGTCATCGTTAACATAAAATAATAGAATATTTTAATAAAAATTAATATTTTTTCTTGAACATTAACTTACCAGACACTGAATAACTGCACAAATTAATAAGTATAAAGCAAATAAACCTATTTTTCTTGTTCTCCGAAAGCAGAATACTTCCTGTTGCACACACCAAACAAGTCAATCCAAGACTAATCATGCGGCCATCAGCTGCTAAAATATTCGCTGCTAGTATTAGTGGAGAGAAATAGTGCACCTGCGTGTAAGGCACATAAGGGAAATGAATGCAACATGATTATAGTAATCAGTCATTAGTGAACGTTGTAGTTCATTATTAATAACTAGAGGCCCAATGCATGGGGAGGTTGGCTGTGGGAGCCACTGACCACCAGGGAGCAGCGCCTGTATTGAGCGTCTGCCCCCTGGTGGTCAATGCACATCATAGCGACTGGTCGACTGGTTGACTGGTTGTTCCTGTCGTTCCGGTCATTCGGTCATAACGGTCGCTTAGACTTTTATATATATAGATTATGTATAACAGGATATTGTAAAAATTAAGTTAGGAAATTTTTATTAAAATGTTTCTTACATACTGTTTGGCTGGGCCGCAAAAAATATTCGTTGTGGGCTGCATGCAGCCTCAAGTTTGACATGCTTGATCTACACTGTCCTGGTGCATCCTGCTGCTTCCAGGGTTGAGTGATTAAGGATAAAGCTACTAAAAACATTCAGGCGTGGTTTTTGGACATAAGCTGTCCTCTCAGGTATGTAACTGTCTGAGCTGTGGGGTAAAACTGTATCTTCTTTATGAGAAATGGCCAGGCTGCCTCCCAAAGCAGTGACCAGGGTGAGTCTGCCCATGAGGGTCCTGGGCCCCAGCCTCACGGGCACTCCTGGGCAGTTGAGTCTGAGTGCAGCCATTCTAACAGGTGTGTGGAGGGATCATGTCTGCTTATACCTGTAACTCCTTGATGACTGAGATGCTAGATTGTCCCATGCTCTTGGCCACCTGCATAGCTTGTGGGTAAGGTTTCTCTTCCATCTTTTGCCCATTTTCTAGTCAGGCTGTTTGTTTGCTCACAGTGGAGTTTTAACAATTCTTTGAATGTGTTGAATCCATGTCACATATATGTTTTGCATTTTTCCCCCAGTCTGTGGTTTGTCTTTCATTTTCTTACAGTGTCTTTTATGGACAGAAATTTAAATTTTAATAAAACCTAATTTTTTTTCCTTCATGAGTTTTACTTGGGTATTATGTCTAAAAAGTCAATGCCAAGTGCAAGACTACCTACATTTTCTCGTAGACTTTCTCCTAGGTTTATAGTTTTATCTTTAGCATGTAGGTCTATGATCTATCCTGACTTGCTTATGTAAGGTACAATTTCTACTAGGGACATTTTTGTATACAGTAGGTCCTTGGGTTATGTTGGAACTCGATTTTCACTGTAAGTCAGAACCCACCTACATAAGCACCTATGTCACTCACATGGGGCACATACACAGCAGTAATGAAGTGAAACAGTAAAAAAAAAATTAAAAGAAAGATAACAATTCATGACCTTTACTTGTGGTAAATAAATAATAAAAAACATAAAGCACATATGTACATACGTCAAAATGACGGAACTTTTTTTTAAATATAAATAAATGGGAGATGGCGGCGCAACCACGAAACGACCGACGTAACCCGAAGACTGCCTGTATGGACATTTATTTGTCCACACAATTTCTTGGAAAGACTATCTTTTTACTATACTTTTGCTCTGTCAAAAATCTATATATTTTGACTATACTCGAGTGGTTCTATTCCTGGGCTGTCTACTCTTGCACCAATACCACACCGACGGGCATGGTAGACTTCCAGTAAGTCTTGAAGTTGGATGTGCATGTCTGCCTTGCTCCATATTTTCTGGGAAAGGATGTGTGAACCTCTCATAGATGTGCAAATTTTCAATTATTTGAACTCAATTATATTGATAGAAACACAAGAAATGATTCAATTTTGTCTCAATAATCACACTTAGTAATTAACCAATTTGAAGTGTATCATGATCAACAAAAGCTTTCTGCTCTCAGAATGGCCCTTTTATTTTCAGAAAGGAAAGGGACAGGTGCTGGCCCCACCCCAGCAGGGTCAACAAGGACCCCCTTCGACTTCCCCGTCAGAACAGACCCTGCAGTGTTACAGGTGGGAGCAGAGCTGACCTGCATTCTGATGGTAAAGTTAAGGGTTCACCTCCCAGTACATCTGCGTTTCAGCATTGGGTATTTACAACGTGGTACTGAATTTAACTTTGAAGAGAAGCATATTTTATGCCTAATTATAGAGAGAATCCCTGCTTTGCTAAACGTCTTGCTAATTAGGCATTGGTGAAATGCAAATATGGGGCTCATTTTTGGTAACTTAAACATTTAGAACTTTTTACAACTTGTGTTAAGCAAAACTTACCTTTTTAAAGGTGTTTTCTATTTTACCTAATCATGTTAGGCTGTGAAATAACATTTCTTATATACAGTGACTAAATGTGCCCTAATAATAAGGGACAACTTTGTTGTATAACTTTGATGTATTACATTCATTAAATAAACTAAATCTTCTCCCAGCATGTCACCATAACCCAAATGAAATATCTTTATTATTTGAATCCTTTCTTCATAAATAATATTATCTGACCTCAGTACAACTGCTTGTCCACACAAGCCATACACAAAGTCAATGCTAAGCAGTGTGTGAATTAAATATCACTCCACAACAAAACTCATTTTCTGCTATGGCATACATGGACTTCATAATCCAGAAAACTAGAAATCATATTTAAATTATGTATAATCAGCTTTAGAATTCTCACAAGACTATGCTTTCAGAACCGAGTAATGATAGAAAATTACCTTTCTAAAACAGCACTTTTGTGCTTAGTAAAGCTCCGCATGTATAGGCAACTTCTTAGTTTTCAGATTGCTTGTGTCGTGTTATGGGTGGAAGTGGGGTTCCTGGGGTGCCACGGGGAAAATAATTCCTGAGGGCCGCCTGGGAGAATGAGGTTTCGTGGAAAACTTTATTGATGATGTAAAATTAGGGGTTCCCCTCTAGGTCCCAGCTCCGTCCACCCTGCCATGGAAGAGTCCAGCTTGCCTTCAGCAGGCGAGAAGCAAGGCGGCTGCCCAGAGCTTCCGCTCCGTGTGAAAGCCCAGTCCGGCATCTGCCAGCTGGCCGTGCCCCAGCTGCAGCCCAGCGCCTGGGCCCGCAGGGCCTGGGCCAGGTGGTGGCTGACGGGCACCGGCTGTGGAGAGGGATCACAGGAGCTCATGGCAAACCAGCGGGACTTTGCCCTTCCAGGACTTGGTGAGCTCTCAGTGGTGCCACCTCCTAGCCACCCCATTGTTTCCCTGGCTAGACTGCAGGCAAGCACTTTCCACACATCACCCGGACTTCACTGCGCAGGCGCCCATCTCCCCATCCCCCAGGGTCCGCATGGAGTGGACAGGT
Source organism: Myotis brandtii (assembly GCF_000412655.1). NCBI lineage: Eukaryota > Metazoa > Chordata > Mammalia > Chiroptera > Vespertilionidae > Myotis > Myotis brandtii. The sequence continues at coordinate 576,450 of NW_005370427.1, forward strand.
GGTTGGTTCTGGGGGGCAGGAAGCTGTAACTTCCTGGTGATGCTGCCCAGGTGACCATGTATACGCCTGGCTTCCCCTCTGCTCTCTTTCTTTATTAATATTATAAACTAGCTAATTATGATGATAACAGTCACACTTTAGTTTCTTTTGGGGGCACTTCTTTTAATCTATTGTCCTGATTACTTTCTTATGACATGTGTGTCTGATGTATAATTGAAAAGTTGAACTCATGTCATAGAATCTCAGATAATGTCAACCTCACAGATATTTGGTTTTGCAGCAGTTATAAAGGGTTGTACAGGTCGGTAATCACTGGCAGCTCCAGCATCCCTCGTCAGTGAGCCTGCACTCGCATTCCTTCACCCTCCCCCATGTTTCATGTTCTCTTCATCCCAAAGAAGGAATCCTGTCTGCTGATTGATGAGCTCAGCTAGCTGCCTGCATCCAATTGTGTTCAATTTCTCCCTCGTGAGGACATGTAGGTTTTGAATTAATTTTGTGTGTCACTTTTTTCAGAGGTTCCTTTCTGATCTCGGTCTTGTCTGGGTCCACGTGGAGCTAATTATCTGTCCTCCAGCCACAGCTGTAAAAACCTTCACACGTTCTATCATCAATGGAAACTAAGTCTCAAGTTCTTCCATTAGCTATTTTTCTTACTGAATTAAAGATGTGTAGTGCGTCCCAACAGTAGTTATTAAGACCTATTCACATTTTAAAAATAATATAATGAATCCAAAAGCACTGACACTCTTCAGCTAAATAAAAACACATTCAATGAAGGGAAATCATCAAAATAAGGACAGCAGCCTCTGGCAGCATCCGCAGACCTCAGGGTCTCCACCTCCTGTCTTTCTACGCACGCACGTCCAAAGGCATTTGGATGACAGTGATTTATTAAATTATTCCGTCCCCATGATGCATAGTTGAGTATTACACATATGAATTTCCTCCCAGTACTATATCCCAAACAGAATAACCCTTCATTAGGTCACCCTGTGATTACACCACCATGAGTGTCACAAACCACGGTCAGATGTTGTTATTTCGGGGGCTTGGGAAGGGCAGAGATAGCCCGAGTGTCCCGTGCCACCAAGGTTACAATCCTGAGGAAATAAAGCTGAATGGCTTCATGGAGACCATCAGAAAGAGGAGTTTAAAACAGGTGTAAAGAGTGACAGTTCTTATTTCTTCTCTACAATAAAATGCAATTCAAATTTTTTGCCCAATTAATGACATCTAGATTTGGACTCTCAGTTGCAAAGAGTTTGAAATTCAGGTAGATCATGCTGATCAGGGCGCCTGAGAACCATCCCCACATCAGCAGGGCAGCCTGGACTCAAATGCTCATGAACAGTCATGTCTGACGTCAGCCTAAGGAGACTTGAAAATGTGAGCATCCCTGTTCTTCCTCTCTCTCTCTCTCTCTCACACACACACACACACACACACACACACACGCACACACACACGCATGCACGCACACACACACGGAAACCAGACTGCATCCCAAGACACACACACCACACACACACACGCACACACACACGCATGCACGCACACACACACGGAAACCAGACTGCATCCCAAGAGTATTGTTAAATTATTTGTCACCTCCTACTCTGTGTCTCTCTCTTCCCTTCTATAGTCTCCAAAAGCAATGCGATTAGATTCTGGTCAATACTGCTCCAGTGAATCAACTCATCCGTAAGCATGCTTATTGAGCAATTGTAAATGCCGACTATGTCTGCTGTTGGCAATTTTAAGTCTGTTTCAGGCACTGAACTTGTTTCTAAGCACATTCATGGCCTTAACCAGAATTCCATCCTTGAGAGGATTTGTGGTCTCTAATGGGTAAGATGAGCATTTAAACTAACATAAGAGAAATGTGCTAACATAATGGCTGTCACACAGGAGAGCGTCTGTGCAGAACTAAAGGCCTTGGGAAACAGGGGTAGACTTTCAGAGGACTCACACCCACACTAGGCCCGGAAGAAGAATGAGGGACCTTCAGGTAGATGAAGACAGGGATGGAGAGGCTGGCAGGGTGGATGCGAAGCGGGGAAGGAGGAGGAGCTGGTGTGTGTGCAGGGGCCCTGTGGCCAGGCCACGTCAAGGCCAGCAGGCCTAACACGTTGTTCCCCATGGGGACACTTTCTTCTTCATCACTTTCGTACATTTACTAATTATATTCCACTATAAAGAAGCATCTCCCTTTCTCTGCAGTTATTTATGACACAGTCACTCCTGTGTCAACATATATTCATGGGTATTTATTTTATTCTGTGATTTAGTCCATTCCTACCTCAGATGTGGCCATTAGCAACTTCTCCTCAGGGTTGTCCCTCTGACATCTCTCTCCTTTGTTTTTTCAGCTCTTCCTTTCTTTCTGGCCCATAAGATGGTCCCGCCTCATCTTGCTCTTTCTGTTCCCCAACAACGAGCCAGCCATCTCTGCAGGAGCGCTGGTGCCTGTCACGGGGAGAACCTGTGCAGACCAAGGCCTGGGCACCCGGCGTCTTCCTGGTGTGAGGGCCTTTGCTCCCAGGGCCTCTCAGAGTCTATACTTAGCGCTTTCCAAACTAGACACCTTTCCCTCTTGTCTCGCCAACTACTGCATCGCCCTAGTTAGAACCTTCTGAACAACGTAGAGAAGAAGCAGTGAGCAGTGATTCTCAGCCAGGGCTAGTTTTGCCCAACTCCAGCGGGTGCTTGGAGACCTAGAGGTGTTTTGGGGACACGCACTGGGGGCCGGGGGACACTACCATTTAGTGGACACAGGCCAGAGAGCCTGCTGAGCCTTCTCCTCCAGGACAGCCCACGCAACCAGGAATGATCTGACCCCAAATGCCAGGGCTTGCTGAGCCTGAGGGACCTGTCCTCCAGGAAAAACAGTTACTCAAAACCCAGGGAAAGCCACAAACCAAACCTCACCCCAAAGCCTCCAGACTTACCCCAAAGTAGATCCTAACTTACCAAGGTGATCATGCCCCAGCCTTGGTCTTGCCTGGACAATCTCAACCTTCTGAGGCGGAAGAAAGTGATAGGTGTCTCATACGCACACTTCACGTTCAGCCCAGCGAGCCGGGTGCCTGGGCAAGGTACCTGATAACCAAGAAGAAAAGTGAACAGATTAGAGGAAAACCCACAAGTGTTCAAAGCACTGGCGTAAGTGTGCAAGAAATTTAAAAGAGAAACAATTGATACGTTTAAGAAAAAAAGGGAAAAGATAGATCATGATGGACATCCAATAGATTTGGAATCCAATGAAAATTTTGAAAATGAACAATAGAAAATTTAAAGTTAGGAGCTCAGTGGACAGATTTAACAGCATATTGGAAAAAACAAAACATAGGACTATTTATTACCTTGAAACACAGGTCAAGAGGAGTTATCCAAAGCACAGAACTGGGAAGAAAACAAAACCAGAAAGAATATGAGCGACACATGGGACACAGTCAAAGAGGACACATGGACTCAGCCCAGGGTGAGTGAAGAGGGAAATGTGACCAGAAGCCTGTGCGGAGGGAATGGCCATTTTGTGCCAAATAAGAGCAAAGTCTTCATTCTCAGAGCTCACCCAGCAGCCGCAGGGGAGCCCAGCGACGGGCCGGCTGGGCACAAAGGCGTCCCACCCAGGCCACGTGTGCAGCAGGCAACATGCCCCCGCTGGACTCAGACACAAGAGTATACATGAGGGAAAGTCAGACAAAACACTGCTCTGTTTTATCTACATAATTCAGGAGGCAAATGGTGGAAAAGGCATCAATACTGGGCAGAACAGAACGAAGCCTTCTGTGTATATGACGATGATTAAAAATCAGGGAGGGAATTACTGTGAAACCACATTAAGTGGAAAAAGTCTGCAGGGGCAGAGCTTCAGACGTCCTCATGGCCCTGAGATGATAGCAGACTTGTTTTCACAAAGTCAGTTAAACCCGCTCTGCATGAACACCGACAGCCTCAGGCACTACATTGGGCCCAACACAAGGACTACCCCCAAGGCGATCTGCGGGCCCTCAACCTCCCCTGAGGCCTCCTCCCGCGGACCCAGGAGAAAAACGCGTTTCCTGCTGAAGAACAGGAGCTGCTTGTTCCCCTGGACGAGCCGGAGGTGCCTTTAGTTCTAGCGCCACCGGAGAGAGGGTCCCGGGAAGGCCAGGCCCGCTGCCAGCGCCTCACACTCTGGGGTTTTGGTGAGAACTGCCTCACAGCGAGCTGCCCAGCAGAAGGGCAGACCCAATGAGTGCGAGCATGAAGTGGCCTGGAGCCTGCGGAGGGGACCCCAACGAGGCTCAGGTCTGCACCCCAGGTTTCCTGTGGGTGCTCAGGGGCACCGCCAGCCGCGCTGCGCCGGCAGGTCCCTGGGAGGGCAGTGGGCAGC
>NW_005370427.1:580904-581124 GCF_000412655.1 Myotis brandtii
CTACAGGTCTCCGCTGCTGCCGTCCTGTCCTGTTGACCCATAAACCACCCCACACCCGCCCCGCCTGCGCGTGGGTCTCAGGGGACTCGCCCCCTGTTTTCCTATCAGAGGGCATTCACTTTTACCCCCACTTCGCTGCCATTGACAAGGGGCTCCAGGTTCACGCCGCCTCCCGGCCGTGCGCAGACCGAGCCGGATGGTGCAGCAGGTGGCGCAGGCG
>NW_005370427.1:581833-585264 GCF_000412655.1 Myotis brandtii
GAGGCCCCACGCGCACATCCCCGCCCTGGTCCCCAGGGCAGCGTGGCCTCCGCTGCAGCTGGCCAGTCGGTCCTCATCCCTCAGGAGCCCGCCGCTGAGCAAGCTCGGGGGTTTGGGAGGGATGCTGAGTGCGCGCTGACAAAAGGCCTGTAGGGAAGGCAGGTGACAGAGAGACTGATACAGCCAGATTCCAAGGGGGAGAGTCTGACTAGAGAAGCCTAAGGAGTGGGAAGAACATACCTACTGGAGGTGCTGAGCAGAAAAGAGAAGCAAAAAATGCCGAGAAAGGCAGCAAGTCACCCAAATAATTTTGTTCCATAATGAAGTGATAGCAACTGCTGTTACCGAGCTGCTCCAGAGTGACGGCCAGTGGTGGCCAGGGCCCACCAAACACCGCAGGAGCTGCTGGCGTCCTCCCGTTCTACACAGAGCAGGTCCCCGCTGGGCTCCGCGCTGGGCTCCCCAAGCTTGGCTCCACGCTGGGCTGCTCTGGAGCTCTGGCCACGCCATCAAGAAGGAAACGGACACGGGAAGGCACAGTCAAGCCAGGATCATGCACAGAAAATGTGAATGAATATCTCGGAAACAAGTCAATGAAAACCACAGAATCAATGAGACTACATTAAAAAGAAGCAAGATTTTAAAAAATTAATATATACCAGCTAAATTTCTAGAAGGTATTAGATAAATTGAAGGCAGCAAAAACAATATTTCCCTGTTAATAGGAAGTTGTAGAAACTGTAAAAGTCCAAGGTTAAACCTTACACAAAATGCCTATCTAATAAGAGAAATATGCAAATTAGCCCGGGCGCCAAAGGCAGGGACCGAACAGCAGGCTGCGCGCACCTGCACCTTCTCCCTGGGCCTGCCCTGCGGATACAACACGTTTGGGTGGAGGCGGCGCTGTCAGCTCTCCCGGAAGATGCTTCTTCTAAGCTGCCGCCTAGAAGCAACCTTCCCAGGGACCCGGAGCGAGAGGCTGAGCGCGCCACCCTGCCCTGCCGCCCTCGCCTCCGCCTGGCCCTGCCCTGCCGCCCTCCGAGCCCCAGAGTCCTCCAGAGCCCCCAGAAAACCTCCTTCGAAGACAGAGCCAGGTGGTCCGGTATCTTCTGTGGGAACGCCCTCACCACCCTGCCCTGCCGCCCTCGCCTCCGCCTGGCCCTGCCCTGCCGCCCTCCGAGCCCCAGAGTCCTCCAGAGCCCCCAGAAAACCTCCTTCGAAGACAGAGCCAGGTGGTCCGGTATCTTCTGTGGGAAAACGGCCAGAGCAGTGACCCCTCGCGCCTTCCCTCACAGAGAAAGGTGATAGCCCTCCATCCCGCGCACCCACCCCCTCCACCTGTCTGGGCTCCTCTAGCCAAGCATCGCAGAGAGTCTGCCTCGGGACAAAATTCCTCCCCAACGCCCTCGCTTTCTCCCTGGACCTCTAATCATAAAGGTCACGCAATCGATCGCCAGGAGGGCCTCCGCGCAGCCCGGCCCGGACACGCCCCCGAGGAGGCCACCACAAGCACCTGCACCTGCGTGTGTCCCCGCTCAGTGCTGACATGACATTGAGTGCGTCCCCACCCAGCGCTGAAGTGACCCTGCGGGGGGCGGGGCTTGACAGTTGTGCTGCCTGTGGGTCTTGGTCTCACCCAGTGGGGGTCCAGCCGGCCAGGTCTGGGTCTCAAATGATTTCAAGGCGTATGCAGGTGGGTGGAGACTTGACTCTGGGTCCTGCGGCCGCCCCAGACTCTGACAGGAAGGAGGAGGGAGCCTGATACCCACACAGCAGGGCGGTAGGAGCCCCATCCCTCACGGAATCGGCCGTTGGTCAGCTTGCTGTCAGTGGGCTGACAGCCAGGAATCCATTCACCCGCACCCCAGACCCTGACAGCAGGGCGGCGGGAATATGTCTAAAGACCAACTATTCGCACAAAGTACCTCTGAAACCGAAAGAAGCCATTGTTGGCGACACAATGTGTCTGAAGGCCAACTATTGGCAGGCACCAGGTATCTCTGCAGCCAAAAGAAAGCGTCGTCAACAGAATATGTCTGAGGACCAATTATTGGCACAACGTACCTTTGAAGTCGAAAGAAGCAGGCATCGGCGACAGAATGTATCTGAAGAGCAACTATTGGCACCACGTAGGTCTGCAGCTGAAAGAAATCCACTCATCGACAGAAAATGTCTGAAGACCAATGTGCCTCTGAAGCTGAAAGAAGGCGGCGGCATCGGCAGACTATGTCTAGAGAACAGTCATCAACAAGTACTACCAATACCGGTAGGAACTGCCTTCACAGCGAAAATGGAGTACATGAGGATGCAACTATCGAACATAGTTGTGGTGGAATGACTGTTTGATGTGAATTTTGCCTATCACTAAATTTCTCCAATGAAAAACCATCTGATGGAAAGTTTTTCCAAATGATATACATTTTCCAGAACACCCGGCATATTTTAAAAAATTAATAATAAATGAAAATTCTGACAGTAAAAATTTCATGGAAAATATTCGTTCAATAAATAGTTCTTTTGCTTTTGCTTCAATGGGTGCAAATATTGCATCATGATCAGGATGACATTGACCATATAGTTAAGGCAGAAATTACAGATGAAGACCAGTGTCCTCTAGTTTTTCAAATTGTAAAATCAAATATGGTACATGGAGCATGTGGAATGCAAAATCCAAATAGTCCATGTATGGAAAATGGAAAATGTTCAAAGGGATATCCGAAAGAATTTCAAAATGCGACCATTGGAAATATTGATGGATATCCCAAATACAAACGAAGATCTGGTAGCACCATGTCTATTGGAAATAAAGTTGTTGATAACACTTGGATTGTCCCTTATAACCTGTATTTGTGCCTTAAATATAACTGTCATATAAATGTTGAAGTCTGTGCATCGATTAAAAGTGTCAAATATCTATTTAAATACATCTATAAAGGGCACGATTGTGCCAATATTCAAATTTCTGAAAAAAATATTATCAATCATGACGAAGTACAGGACTTCATTGACTCCAGGTATGTGAACGCTCCTGAGGCTGTTTGGAGACTTCTTGCAATGCGAATGCATGACCAATCTCATGCAATCTCAAGATTAGCTATTCATTTGCTAAATGAACAAAATTTGTATTTTCATGCCGATGATTTTGCTGAAGTTTTGGATAGGGCTAAAGGCATAACTTGACTTTGATGGCTTCATTCTTATTAAATAGGGAAGATCCCAATGCACATAATTATTATTATTGGGAGATTCCACAGCATTATGTGTTTAATAATTCTTTGTGGACAAAACACCAAAAGGGTGGGAAAAAAGTATTAGGTAGACTGTTCACTGTGAGCTTTAGAGAACCAGAACGATATTACCTTAGACTTTTGCTTCTGCATGTAAAAGGTGCGGTAAGTTTTGAGGATCTGCGAACTGTAGGAGGTGTAACT
>NW_005370427.1:585433-586123 GCF_000412655.1 Myotis brandtii
GAGAATAAATCTCATTTTATTGAAGATTTCTGTTGGGAATTACACCGAAGAGAAGGGCCTGTGTAAACTGTGAAACGCACGCCCTTAACGAAATTCAAGAGGTATTCACATTGCGTGGAATGAAATGTTCCCATTTCAAACTTTCGGACTATCCTTTATTAATGAATGCAAATACACATGATGAATCATACGAGCAACAATAGGCAGAGGTTTTGATAAATTCGCTGAATGATGAACAGTTGGCAGCCTTTCAGACTATAACTTCAGCCATCGAAGATCAAACTGTACACCCCAAATGCTTTTTCTTGGATGGTCCAGGTGGTAGTGGAAAAACATATCTGTATAAAGTTTTAACACATTATATTAGAGGTCGTGGTGGTACTGTTTTACCCACAGCATCTACAGGAATTGCTGCAAATTTACTTCTCGGTGGAAGCACCTTTCATTCCCAATATAAATTACCAATTCCATTAAATGAAACGTTAATTTCTAGACTTGATATAAACAGTGAAGTTACTAAAACTATTAAAAAGGCCAGACTTCTCATTATCGATGAATGCACCATGGCATCCAGTCATGCTATAAACGCCATAGACAGATTACTAAGAGAAATTATGAGTCTGAATGTTGTATTTGGTGGGAAAGTTCTCCTTCTTGGAGGGGATTTTCGACAATGTCTCAGTATTGTAC
>NW_005370427.1:587399-595096 GCF_000412655.1 Myotis brandtii
CTTGGGTGCCTGGCCAGCCTGGGTGAGGGGATGATGGCTGTTTGCATCTGGTCACACCCCCTTCATGGTGGGGGTCCCGCTTGGGTGCCTGGCCAGCCTGGGTGAGGGGCTGATGGCTGTTTGCAGCTGGTCACACCCCCTTCAGGGTGGGGGTCCCCACTGGGGTGCCTGGCCAGTCTGGGTGAGGGGCTGAGGGCCGTTTTCAGGCTGGTGGGTGACTGAAGCTCCCAACCTCTCCTTTTTTTTTTTTAATTCTGGGATTTATTTACCTTCTATGGCTGTCACTGGAGCTGAGAGCCGGCTTTAGCTCTGAGGCTCGGCTCCAGCTTGAGGCCTCGGTTGCTGAAAGCAGGAATCTAGGGTTTGTTTGGGTTCTATAATTGCTACATTGTTTCGGTCCTGCTTGCTCCAGCTCTGACGGCTGAAAGCAGGTATCTGGGGTTTTTTTTAGCTTCTATAATTGCAACATAGTTGCTTAGACTGCAGCTCAGAGGCCGGCAGCAGCAGGCAGGGAACCTTGGCTTCCTCCGTCACTGGAGCAAGCAAGCCTCCTGTTCGCTTCAGCTGCCTGGCTGCCGGCCGCCATCTTGGTTGGCAGTTAATTTGCATATGGCCCTGATTAGCCAATGGGAATGGTAGCGAAGTTACGGTTAATTACCATGTTTCTCTATTATTAGATAGGATAACTATATATTATTTTCATATACATTTTACTAATTTTCTTTCATCTCTGACACTTCTATTATACAGAAAGGGCAAATAACAATATTAAAATATTTCCTCTAATTAATTCCCTTTTAATGTGCATGAATTTTGTGCAGTGGGCCACTAGTTAATACATATGAATAAAATCACAAAACTTTCTTGAAGGATAAAAATATATGTAATTATTGGCACTTAATGTATTTTCAATCAACATGTTAACTATTTTAAAGCGTCTTGATACCTTGATAAACTAACTTTAATAATCTAGAAAAATTCACAAGAAAACTAATAAGCATATATGATTTATTGCTGTATAAGACATTAAACACGCCTGGCTGGCATGTCCAATGGTTAGAGTGCTGGCCCTTGCAGCAAAGGGTCATAGGTTTGATTCCTGGTCAAGGGCACGTACCTGGGTGCAGGTTCAAAGCTCGGCTCCAGTCAGGGCACTTGCAGGAGGCAACCAATCAATGTGTCTCTCTTACATCAATGTTTCTCTCTCTTTCTCTCTCTCCCCCCTCCTCCCTTCTTCCCTTCTACTCTCTTTAAAAAGCAATGGGAAAAATATCCTCTGGTGAGGAATAATAACAACACAAAAGATATTAACACTATCTGGCTATAGTAACTGAAAGGGTATTCATTGTGTAATGGCTGAAAATTGAGGGAAAATAATTGTGTCTGAGCAGAGTTCAGTGCATGAAAAGGCAGCATTTCGAATGGGGAGGGAACCTCTATTGGGGGGAGCGTGTGCTGTACTTTGCTGGCCCAGGCAGTAGGTAGCTGCCCTGGGGGTGAGCTCAGTGTGGGGGTGAAGGCGTTCTCTCCTGCTCTCTGTCGCCCTCTGCAGGTTCCAGGTACACTTTCCCTCTTGAGAGGCTCCTCACATTCTGAGCCGTGAAAAGGAGGATGTCCCCAAACAACATTTCAAAAGCGATTCATAGTGGGGTCCCTACACCACGACAGGGTTGCTCTCCTTGGTCCCTAGAAGACAGGGCCCTGCTGCTCTCTGGGTGCGCCCGGCACCGATTCCTTGCTCCTGGCCCAGCGCCTGAGGTCCTCCCGCCGCTGCCCGCTCCTCACCCCCCGCAGTCGGTGTCCGGGGCTGGGAACACTGACTCTGATTCACGCTTTTTTCTTCTCAAAGTTACTTTGGTTGTAAAAATCAAAATGCTTTCTTTCTGTTTATTTCTTTGCTTATTTCCACTGAGAAGGCATCTTAACACATTAAAAGTTGTTATAATTTTATTTGGAAAAATTTCAAAGATAAATAAAATCGTGCATTGCTTTACTATTTAATTTTGAAAAGGTTTGTATTAATTTATTTATTTTATTGTTGACAGTATTACAGATGTACCCCAATCTCCCCCTTTCTCCCTTCCACCCAGCCTCTGCCCACCCCAAGCTTCACCACACTATTGTCTGTGTCCGTGGGCTATGCATATATGCATATTGGTTCTTTAGTTAATCTCTCCCTAAAATAATTTATAATACTCAATGTAAAAGGGCATGGAAAAATGTAAAATCTCATACACATTGGGGGAGCTTTGGGAGTTCAAGGATTTGAGAAATAATTGGGCACATATGTCCTATTGAAGAATTCTTCCCTTCTATTTGAAAGGCTGCCTTTCTCATGGGCTCAATTTCTGCTCACATACGCTTTTGACTCAGTGCCATTCAAAAGGTTCCACGGTGTTACACAGATTGAGAAAGAAAGCATCTGGGAGAACGGCAGCTGTGACTGCCGCCCAGCATCAAGCACTGGAGAGAGACTGGAACACCAACAAAGGAAGTTGTTTCACTGTACACTGAAAAATCAACAAGCAAACAGGTGTGTAGAGCCAAGAAAAATGGATGACTAGGCCTCTTCTAATTATTTGCTCAGAGTTAGTCACCTAAAGACAACTACAATTTTGCTCTCAAAAAAAAAAAGGAAAGTGGGGTTCCTGTCCTCTTTCCTGTGAAGAGGGACTAACGAGGAACAGACGCACCTGCAGTGGGACCCTGAGCACGGACATGGAACAGTGGTCCTCAGGCCCCGGCCAGCAGCCCCAGCAGCCACCCTCGAGACGAGGCGAGGCCGGGATGTGGGGAGAAGGAACCGGGCAGTCTCTGAAAGCCCAGGGGGGCCAGGGGACAGCAGTCTCGGGACAGAGTGTGCAGGGAAAGGGCTGCAGGGTCTCCTGGGTGTCCAGCTGAACTCCAACCAGAGCACGTGGCCAAGGCAATGACAGCAGGAGCACACCCGGGGCAGAGAACACCTTTTCCTACCAGGTGAGTGAAAACGCATGACTGAGTGGGGTTTATGAGTGATTGTGTAGCATGTGAAAGTCAGTCAGTGTAATTCATCATATCAGCAAACGAAACAAGGAATATCACACGATAATCTAGATATATGTAGCGAGCCTGTTTGATAAAATGCAACTCCAGTCCTAATTTTTAAAAAATTCTCAGTAAATAGGGAATCAAGTGGAATTTCCTCAACCTGGTAAAGAGCATCCAACAAAGTGACTTCTGCTCACACAGATTCTAATCAACCTTGTCCTGAAGGGTCCGGCCCGCTCAGTGGAGCAATAAAAGTAAAGAAAGGCATCCAAGTTGAAAACAATGGAGTGAAAGTGCCTGTGTTCACAGATGACGTCATCTTCTCTGCAGAATGTCTGGTGGGATCTAGTTGTTTGTTCACTTGTTTTTGTAGGGAAGACCAGCTAATTCTAACATTGGAATTGCTCATGGCCTATAATATTCTAAAATTCCTTGGGAAATTGGAACCATTTGGGGGATCATCTCGACCTGGTTTAGATGTCTGTTACAGTCACAGTGGCCATGAAGGGTGGTACTGAAAAAACAGACACATAGATTAATGGAGAGAATCCAGAAGCAGACCCACACGGGTGAGGACAGCTACCTTTCCGCAGCGTGGCCAAGGTGGTCCCAGGGGAAGGACAGTCTTCAGTAAAGTCTGCACGTGCGTCTGGCATTGGAACAATTACAGCAAAAACACATCAAATAAAGTGTGGAACCTGCCATGCACCATAAACAAAACCCACTCAAAATGAATCATTCACCTAAAAGTAAGTCTAGAATTTCAAATAATTCAAAAGAAAATCCTGGAGAAAAATCTTTGTGGCCTCAGTCTAAGCAAAGATTTCTTAGGAAAAAATACCAAATGCATGTTCCATTAAAAAACGGTAAGCTGGTCTTCATCAGAATAAAAACCTATTGCTCTTCAAAACAACGAAGTCAAAATTCACATGACAAACTGGATAAAATATTTGGAAATCACATACCTGGTAAAAGACTTTTACCAGAATATATAAGGAATTATCAAAATTCAACAGTAACAATACAACAACCCAATTTTTAAAATGGGCAAAAATGTTTAACAGGCATCTCACCAAAGAGGACATACAGATAGTAAGTGAGTAAGCATGAAGAGACTCTCATCATCGCCAGTCACCAGGGAAACAGGACTTAACACCACAAGGACACAGCCACCAGCTGCTAGAATGAATCACTTTAAAGAAACTGAACATAACAATTTTTCAATGATGTGAAGAATCTAATATTCTTATTCACACCGGTGGAAATGAAAATGGTACAACCACTTTAGAAAACAGGCAATATTTTAGAAGTTAATAACGCAGCTACCGTATGACCTGTCTATTCTATTCACTGGTATGTATCCAACAGAAATGAGAGATTATACGCATACAAAGACTTTTACTTGAGTATTTATAAGAGCCCAAAAGTGGTAGGGTTGGGGGTGTCCATCAACTGGTGAATGGATCCAAGTGGTACATCCATACAACGGAATACTACCCAGCAGTGTAAAGCGGTAATAAATGAAATAGCATGGCTAAATCTAAAATGATTATGTGGGGTGAAAGAAGCCAAAAAGTACATATTGTATGAATCTGGCCAAAGAAATGTCTATGAAAGCCAACTGTTTCCTGTGACAGAAAGCAGGTGGGTGGTTTCAGGAAAGATGGTGGCAGAGGGGCAGGCTTATCCAGAGGCTCCCGGACGCTCCGGGAGAGGGATGTGGTCACCTTTGTGGTGCTGGTTCCAGGGGTGCATTCATGTCACGAGTCGTTGACTTGTGCTCTGTAAACATCTGAAGTCTGCTGCATGCTAACTGTACATACATAGACGCTAAAAAAACAACCACCTGGACTCCATGTCACACGTTGCCTTTGCCCCATCCTGGCTCAGAGAAGCTGTTTTTCATAGGAAGCTTCATGTTATCAAATAACTTGTTATGGTATAATTTCATAACACAAAAGGGTACCAATGATCATCATTTTGGGGGTGAGGAATAAATGAAGGTAAAAGGAAAAAACAGAAGGAGAGCTGTTATTAAAACTGGAATTTGAGTGCAGCAAGAAGAACTAAAAATGCATTTTATTATTTGAGAAATTGTGCCTTTTGGCTTTAAAACTGAATATGCATAATTCTGGGAGGAAAAGATGAAATGAGGCGTGGGAGATAAGGAAACCAGATTCCAGCCTGGAGGTGACAACAATTAATTGCTCAACATTAAGCCCATTAATTTTATCCCCCATAAATCAGATTAAATCTGGTGCTCAGAGAATTCTGTTTGGGGTGAGGGGTTTTTATTCTGAGACTATGTGATCTTGTGGCTTGAATAGAATTTGTAATAGCCGGGAGTTCAAAAATAATTCTGAGGCCTTCTGAACACTGCATTTGTGTCTAGCCAATTAAATTGCATAACTTTATGAACAGTATGCTGATGAAAATGTACTGGCTCATTATAATGAACAATAGTTTCTCTTAAAATGTCCAACTAAAAATAAAATATACACTGTGAAAAATGATTCATTTCAGTTGCTCTAAATTGTGACTAGGAAATCTTTCATTGAGCATCACACTCCTAATTCATCAGCTCAACTTGGTCATAATAAATATGTATTCACATATGTGAAAGGAAAATAATCCATTTCCACTTATAATAAATATTATGAAACATGCATTTATCTTGAAGCAGATCTCTATTCATATTTGTAATTTTAGAATACTGCTATGAAATGGAATGAAGCATGAATTTTGTACCTGGAAAAGAACACGTGGAAAGCTAACACAAGCTCCCAGGTTCTTCTGTCTGATACTAACTCGGCCTGAGCCAGGTAAACCGAGGAAGCGGCCATGTGTCATGGCACCTGTGCACAGAGGAGCCCTGCGCAGGAGAGGTGCTGAGGCCAGAGGGAGCTGCGCGGGGAGGAGGTCCCTGAGGTGAGGAAGCAGGTGTGGCCTTGCCCTGTAGGTGGTCGTGAAGAGTAATGTCTGGTGACAACTCATTACCAACAAGGCCCCAGTTTAACTGCGTTAAGGGAGCGGCAAAGATTTCTCTGGAGCCCACAGGGTCTGGATTGCCTTTGGCTCCAAATGATCCCACCCACACGGAGTGGCGGGTCTTGGGAGCCTGCTCTGGCCCCTTTGCGTTGTTTCTTTCGCCAGGAAAGACTCTTGTGAGAGCATGTGTCAACCCATAGAAGCTTCCTAAAGCCCGAGTGGACGTGGTGAGCAGGTACTTTATGTTTTAGTTCATGGGCCATGGTTTGGGCTTGAGGCCTGAGCACTGGAGTGATTCACTCGGAAACCATGTTAAGACCAGGGAATAAAGGAGAAGAGAGAAGGACGCGGGAGGCGGCTGAGCAGCTAAGTCAGCCCACCGGGAGCCTGTTCCCCACGGCCAGCACCAGGGAAGCCACCCTTTACTATTTAAGCTCAGGTTACTGGACAGAGACAAGGGGCAGTGGGTGATGTGGGCGTTCACCCCGGCCTGGCCACCACAGCCAGAAGCAGCCGCCGGGAGGTGTAAGAAGGTGCATGCATGGCTGTGCTCCAGTAATCTCTTCGATGACACTGACATTTGAATTGCATATTATTTTCACACCACACTGTCCTTTCGATGACCACCCAACCATACAAATACAAAAAAAACCCTTAATTCACAGACACGTGGAATCAGCTGCTGGGCCCGACTGCCTGTGGGCCACCGTTTGCCAGCCTTCCCTGAATAGTGGCTCCAGGCTGCCCTTCAGGGCCTCCATACCCTGTCCCCGGACCGAGTCTCAGCCACACCACTTCCTGCCCTGCTAGCTCTCCAGTCCTCTCTACACCTAGACTCCCTGCCTCATTCTTACTGAGGCTGAGAATCTCCTCCCTCTGGGAGCTTGCCTTTATCCCTCTACAATATGACCTCTTCATATCCGTGTTTCTTATTTTCCCTCTAAAGTAGCTTCTAACCCACCCCACATCCTTGCTTCATGGCACTAGCACTGCAAGAAATTCGCAGGCACACAGCAGTGAGTCAATCAAAGCATGACAATCGTTCTCCCTACTCCCACGTAAAACAATGGGAACATGGGATCTTGGAAATCCAAGTGGCACAGCTTGTTACATATACTAGTAAGTGCTATGGAATGATCGTCCTTCATACATTGGCAAAGTTAGTATAGTTTAAGGAAAAGAAAGTAATTTATAAGCATCCAGTAAATGAAAAAGCCACATACAACAGAGAATGTAACTATTCCAAGTTGGTCTCAATCACTGCAACTTTCAGGACGAGAATAGCCGTGCAGCAATGTTAGATGCCAAGAGGGGATGCGAGAACCAAGACGGCAGCCTAGGTAAACACAGCATTCAACCCCTCCCACAACCACATCAAAATTACAACCAAAATACAGAACAGCCATCATGCAGAACCACCTGAAGGCTGGCTGAAGGGAGTCCCACAACCAGAGAATAAAGAAGAAAGCACACTGAGGCTGGGAGGAGGGGTGGAGGCGCAGAAAGGTCTGGCCCGGCACCCCAGGTGCTGTTTGTTTTTCATCAGGAGGGAGGCAATCTCTGCGGAGTTTCACAGACAAGAAAAAGCTAAAGGAGCTCATCAGCACCAAACCAGTATTACATGAAATGTTGAAGGGCATTCTTTAAAAAGAGAAAGAAGGGGGGGAGGAGGAGGAGGAGGA
>NW_005370427.1:595179-602796 GCF_000412655.1 Myotis brandtii
GGAGGAGGAGGAGGAAGAGGAGGAGGAGTTGAAGGAGAAACAAAAATTATGAACAATAAAATGGCAATAAATACATATCTATTAACAATTGAATCTAAAAATCAAAATAAAGGAACAAGAAATCTAATGAACAAAGTAAACTGGTGAGTAAAATAGAATCAGAGGCATGGAACAGACTGACAAATCTCAGAGGGATGGGGGTGGGGCGGGAAGAGATTAACAACAGAGCTTACCTATAGACACAGACATTAGGGTAGTGAAGGGGCAGGGCAGGAACGGGGTAGAGAGGGGCTGGGGGGAAAGGGGGCACATCTATAATACTCTTAGCAATAAAGATTTAAAATTAAAAATAATAAAAAAAAAGATTTGGAGAGACAGCAAGCCGACCTTGAGTGGTTGTTCAGGAGCAAGGAGACTTCAGGGAGAAGACGAGGCTCCTGTTGCGCCCACTCACCATGGCCGTTCCGCTGAGGACTGGCGACCCCACCCCGCGCTCACTCACAAAGCAGCACAGTCACTTCACGACAAGAGGGCAAGAGTCATTTTAAACTCTGCCCTTACAAATCAAAGGTGCGGCTCTGAACTTATCAACCTTGAATCATATTTCCAAAGACGTGTAACTGGGAAAATGTATCTGGTTTCACTCCAAGTCTTCTGTGGAAAGAGGAAAATCTCTTCATCAAAGTGGCCCCTTCCCAGTCGCACCGCAGACGCCTCCGATACTCAGTGCGCTTCTAAACGAATCCACTTCTGTGGGTAAAATGAATGCCAATCTCAGGCCAGGAGAGCAAGACTAGGCCTCCTGGAGTGCAGCACGCACAGACTTCCAGGCTGGCCAGGCTCCGGGCTGCTGGGCTGGGCGCGCTGGGGAAGTGCGTCTAGCCAGGTGATTCCCTCCACGGGACACACCTGGGACTCCACAGCCTCCCCTCGGCATTGGGTTTGCTAATAATCTTAAGGACTTTGGGGTCTTGATACCAGCCTCACATTTTCTATGTTTCTGTCAGGTTTGGCATCGGGTATGTGACTTCCCAAACTCACTGGGAAATGCTCACTCCTCTCTATTTTCTGAGAGAGTTTGTGTGCATTTGAAATTATTTCTTCTTTAAAGGTTTGAAGGAATTCACCTACGAGGCAACCTGAACCTGGAACTGTTTTTGGAGACTTTGTTGACAAATTTAACTACTTTGCTGGATATGGGGCTATTCTGATTTTTTGTTTCATGTATGGCTTTTAGAGTAAGTTATGTGTGTTAAATAATTTGTCCATTTCACCCGAGTTACTGGATTTGCTGTCATAATCACTGTTACCAGTTATTGTTTTGATGTCTATAGCAGCTGTGGCAATAGCTGGTCTGTTATTTCACAGATTGGTAATTAGCAAACTCTTTTTTACCACCCCCCCCTTTTTTCTCTCTCTCTCTTAATCTTAGAATATCCTGGTGATTGCCAGAAGGAAGGGGGCGGGGGAGGTAGAAGAGGATAAAGGGGGGCGGTAAATGGTGATGGAAATAGATTGAACTTGGGGTGGTGAATACACAATGTAATATGCAGATGATGTAATGTAGAATTGTACACCTGAAACCTACATAATTTTATTAACCAATGTCACCCCAATACATTCAACAAAAATCTATAATAATAAAAGTGTAATATGCTAATTAGACTGGGCAACTGAATGACCTTCTGGACGTCCTTCCAGACAAAACTGCCATGGTGGGGGCCAAGGCAGAGGCGGTTAGGTGCAATCAAGCAGGCAGGCAAGTGGTTAGGGGTGATCAGGCAGGCAGGCGAGTGGTTAGGGGTGATCAGGCAGCTAGGCGAGCAGTTAGGGGCAATCAGGCAGACAGGTGAGCAATTAGGGGTGATCAGGCAGGCAGGCAGAGGCGGTTACGGGCAATCAGGCAGGCAGGTGAGCAGTTAGGGGCGATCAGGCAGGTAGGAAGATGAGCAGTTAGGGGCCAGCGATCCCAGATTGCAAGAGGGATGTCCGAGGTTGTCCCGGATTGCGAGAGGGTGCAGGCTGCGCTGAGGGACTCCCCCACCCCATGCACAAATTTCGTGCACTGGTCCTCTAGTCTTATCTAATAAAGAGGGAATATGCTAATTGACTGCCATGCCCTCAAAGATGATGGAGCCTACAGCCACAAGATGGTGGCGCCCAGTCCCCTCAGCCCCAATGGGGTGGCAGGTGCACTCCGCGTGCCTGCCTCCGGAGCCCCCCAGCCACCTCAGCCCTGCCAGGGCGCCTGCCTCCGGAGTCCCCCAGTCCCCTCAGCCCTCCAGCCACCCAGGGCCGGCCCAAGGCGCAGGTAACCAGGGCCAGCCGAGGCTTGTGCTACAGGCAGTGGCAGCAGCAGAGGTGTGAAGGGGTGTTGCCTTCCCCTGGTAGCGGGGTCGCCTCCTACCCCTGAGGGCTCCCGGACTGTGAGAGGGGGAAGGCCAGGCTAAGGGCCCTCCCCCTCCAGTGCATGAATTTTCATGCACCGGGCCTCTAGTATACTATAAAATATCACCTGATAAGATTTTGAACTATTTTCTAGAATTCTAAGTATTTGTGTCCCAGACCTCTCTATACTGCACACATCTTTCATTCTTACATCTAGACTTTAAATTGTGGAATGACTAGTCTTAGCCAGCAGTTTTCTTAAAAATATTGAGGACCCCCAGAAGCTTGTGTTTCTTTGAGCTATACTGGTTGAACTATAGTATTAAAACTAAAATTGCAGGATTTTTAAAGCCCAGTTGAATGCAAGGCCACAGACAGCAGAACAGCTGTCGACAAGGGGGCTCCAGAGGACCCCCTGAGAACTCTCGAGAGGATGAAAGGAAATAGAACATTGGTTTTGGTGAAAATAGTAATTGCATTTAGTGAAAGTCGTTTTTCTATTGTGGATGTGAAGGGGTCAGAGTTCCTAGCTGGCACTGGGAGCCTGGCTGGGCCGCAGGTTCTGAGGTGGCTTCTCAGGGCAGCAGCCTGCCTGGCTTCCTGCACACGGATGGCCCGTCCTAGCCCGCACGTCCTTTGTCTCCGTGTGTAACTCCAGGGCAGTTTGAAGGGCTGGACGTTGACCCACTGTCTGGAGGCAGCCGATCACTGGTGATATCTGCTCCACGGCTTACTTTCGGCACCGTGTGTGTCCTGCCCTTTAAACATAATGCACTGATGACACAAGCACCTCAGATCTCTGTAATGAGAAGCGCTATGTCCACAGGGACACAAAATACAGCAAGTTATGGACTGCTTTGTGCGGGGCCATGTTCTCTGGGGGCACCTGAAGGCCCTTGTAGACGTGATATTAGCTGTTCCCATAAGTATCCACGAGCGGTTATAGTTTTCTGAAAAGCAGCGGTGAAAAATACAACTAAGCTCTCCAGGGTCGCTCCCTCCTGTGGTGGCTTTAACAGCATGGCAGGTCTTGTAATTGCCTGAGACAGACACTTCATGCATCTGCGCTTCCTGACTGGGGAGGAAAACCGGTGGCGTGGTCGTTACCGAACCAGACTGATAGCTTTCTCAGACTACACACAGATCGCCCTGGTGAGAACCGTGGCCCGGGCTCCGTCTGGGGTTCTGATCCATGTCGCCAGGAAAGGAGCCAGGTTCCTGGGAGGAAGAGCTGCCTCTGCTGCAGCTGGGAGGCCCAGGGTGAACTGGAGCACCGGTCAGTGCCTGACAGGGAGGAGGTGCTCACACACATGCAGTCACATGCACACCACACACCCCACACATAGCATACATGCACACAGCGCACACAGCCATACATATACACCACACATACAGCACCACACACCTGCAGACACCATATACACACACCACACACACTCACACCACATACATACATCACGTACACATTACAAATACAGCCCTCACACACATACACACACACCCCACACACATGCACACCATTCACACCCCACACACGTGTACCTCCCCCGCACACATGCACACACCAACACAAGCTCCTGTTGAAAGATGTAAACACCTGAGCCACACTCCTTGAAATGGACAGTCACCCACATCAAGGGCAGCCTGAGAGCCGTCCTTCCCCAGGGGCCTCGGGGGACATGATCAGTCTGCCAGGTGGGGTCCTGCTCGGGTCCGAGCAGAGAAAGAAAGGACATTAGGAAACGCTCCGCCCATCTGAATGAAGTCTGGGCTTTCCTTAATGGTCATGTCTCAGTATTGGTGATTAACCATGGCCCTCGTGTCACACCCACATAAGACGCTACCAGAGAAGCTGGGGTGGGGGATTGAAATGCGGCCATTTTCACGCCTTTTCTGTAAATGCCATGCCGTCCGGAACATTCTGTCCATTTCAACACCGTGTGCTCTTCCTGACGGGCCGACCTTTACGATGTTCTACTCTGTTTATAGGAAGAAATCTCATGCAAAAGACCTGGAACTCTTTGAAAGACACTGAATATGTAATTTAAGGAAAAGCCCCACATGTAAGGTAATTTCCTCCCCAGAGAAGGTACACAGAGGGCACCTTGCAAAGGTCAGCATGAGAGAGAGTGGACATCACTTCTCCTCTTGGATCTGGGTTTTCATTCCTGTGGCCCAAGGGCCTCGCTGCACCACCACCTTCCCTTCCTAGCGCAGAGCCACATGCAGGTCCCTGAGGTGGGGAGCCAAGTGCCCGTGAGGTGGGGAGGCAGGTGTCTGTGAGGTGGGGAGGCAGGTGCCTGTGAGGTGGGGAGGCAGGTGTCTGTGAGGTGGGGAGGCAGGTGTCTGTGATGTGGGGAGGGCAGGTGACCTGAGATGGGGAGGCAGGTGCCTGTGAGGTGGGGAGGCAGGGGTCTGTGAGGGGGGGAGGCAGGTGCCTGTGAGGTGGGGAGGCAGGGGTCTGTGAGGGGGGGAGGCAGGTGCCTGTGAGGTGGGGAGGCAGGGGTCTGTGAGGGGGGGAGGCAGGTGCCTGTGAGGTGGGGAGGCAGGGGTCTGTGAGGGGGGGAGGCAGGTGCCTGTGAGGTGGGGAGGCAGGGGTCTGTGAGGGGGGGAGGCAGGTGCCTGTGAGGTGGGGAGGCAGGGGTCTGTGAGGGGGGGAGGCAGGTGCCTGTGAGGTGGGGAGGCAGGGGTCTGTGAGGGGGGGAGGCAGGTGCCTGTGAGGTGGGGAGGCAGGGGTCTGTGAGGGGGGGAGGCAGGTGCCTGTGAGGTGGGGAGGCAGGGGTCTGTGAGGGGGGGAGGCAGGTGCCTGTGAGGTGGGGAGGCAGGGGTCTGTGAGGGGGGGAGGCAGGTGCCTGTGAGGTGGGGAGGCAGGGGTCTGTGAGGGGGGGAGGCAGGTGCCTGTGAGGTGGGGAGGCAGGTCCCGGCTGACCCACTTCCCAAAAGCAGAGCAAACAGGCACTGGGCTGAGCCCCTTCTTGTCAGGCATTCCCACTCCACCTCCATCTTACTCATGAGTTGCCAGCTTTTCCATATTTTTTTTATTCCAAAGTGAATTCTGCTTCTTATTCACTCTTAGGGTTCAAAGACGACAAACACCGACCGTTTCTCAGGCTGCAGTGGTTCCTGATGAGCAGGCCTGTTCAGCGGGGCCATTGAAGCTCAGTGGCCGCCTACAAGCAGGCAGGGGTGTGCACAGGGCAGTGTGTTTGTGTGTGTGTGTGTGTGGGGGGGGGCTCGGGTAGACCAGGGAGAGTTAGGAAACGTTGGTGCCACAGGGGCGCCTGGCGCGGTGCTGCGGGTCGTGCACCTCCCGGTGTGGCTGGAGTGTGGCCACGCAGGTGGCGGCCGTGTCAGCCTCAGGGCATGTCAGGCAGCCATTGGTTCTCCCGGCACCTGTGCTGCATGGCCCCCACCTGAGGCCTCGTCTCTCCAAGGACACGAAGGAACTGAGACAGCGGAGACGTCGTCCTCTCTCCGGACGATGTACAGACCCGGCCGTGGGGCAAGTGTCCTTAATAGGTTAAATAAGTGGAATTTTAGTTCGTCAGGGAATGCTGAACGTTTTTTAAACCAAACGAGTAGAAAGACATTTATCCATTTGGAAACTTCATTGATTCTTCATGAGCGTTACTCACCTGTGACTTAGGTCAATTCTTTTTTGCCAACCGTGTGCCTGGCGTTATTTCAGAAATGGGGTTTGGTGCTGACAAGTCAAAGTTTAAAAAGACAGACACCTGTCCTTTGCCTTCTTATCTAGCCCGCATCAGGGACCAGGGACACTTCCTGCTCAGCGACAAGCGAGTAGGTGGGCATGTGGACTTCCAAGTATGTCAGTGGAGGCGGAAGTTAACATGTCCGGGGATAACAAAAGTGCTGTGTGTGTGATAGAATGTGTAGGTCTTGCAAATCTTTGGACTGAGTCTAGATAGAATATTGAAGCTAACAGGCATCATTAAAGAATGTTAAGAAAAAACCCTGAGCACTGATGTTAACAGTCATGCGGACACCGGATACCCATTTCAGGTTTGCTCAGGCATCTGTGCTTTAGGCTTTGCTCTTCCCGGATCACCCGCCACTGGCTTCCAGGGCGCCCTGCAGGGAGGCCCTCTCCGGGCTGATTTCACCCACCTGGTCCCTGCAGGGAGGGGCTGGTTTCACCCTGCACTGTGCGTCCCGTTGCAGTGGTTCTCAACCTTGGATGCACATTAGAACCACCTGGGAATCTTTTTAAAATCTTGATTTCTGGGCCTCATTTGATTTTAAAAAGATTCCCAGGTGATTCTAATGTGCAGCCAAGGTTGAGAACCACTGAGCTAGAGCAATGCCTCTGGTAGGAGAGTTGCTGGGGTAGCGCATTCCTATTGCGGCTAATTTGGCTCCAGCTAAATTCTGCTAAAACCAGTCGCCAGAGGCCAATTCCCACAGTCCCAGCATTCACAATTATTAGGAAGACCTGGGAAAGTTTAATTCGATGGAGTAGCTTCATCGCTTCTGGGAGGTGCACTGTTTCTTCTTTCTTCGTGTCCCGATGTGTGAATTTGTGCTCAGGACAGTGTCAGCCCTTGTGAAGAGAGTGAAATTGGAATATTTAATAACACATACTTTCTTCATGTGGTAAATGAAATCTGAGTAATTTAGGGTTTCTGAAATTTGCATGAGAAAGCAT
The DNA here is from genome assembly GCF_000412655.1 of Myotis brandtii. NCBI lineage: Eukaryota > Metazoa > Chordata > Mammalia > Chiroptera > Vespertilionidae > Myotis > Myotis brandtii. The sequence continues at coordinate 602,234 of NW_005370427.1, forward strand.
GAAATCTTGACACGTCTCAATTTGAATTTCAACAAAACAAGAGCCCTGGTCTCTTGCTTTGTGTGTCCACGTCCCCCATTCAACATAATTTTAGAAGAGAGACTAAATTGGGGGACATGGGTGAACGCAGAGTTGTAAACATTTTTAGCGGAGACGTCGTCCTCTCTCCAGACGATGTACAGACCTGGCCGTGGGGCAAGCGTCCTTAATAGGTTAAATAAGTGGAATTTTAGTTCGTCAGGGAATGCTGAACGTTTTTTAAACCAAACAAGTAGAAAGACATTTATCCATTTGGAAACTTCATTGATTCTTCATGAGCGTTACTCACCTGTGACTTAGGTCAATTCTTTTTTGCCAACCGTGTACCTGGGGGACATGGGTGAACGCAGAGTTGTAAACATTTTTAAAGTTCCCAGGCCGGGTGCTCAGTTGGTTGGAGTGTGGTCCCATACAGCAAAGGAATGCAGGTTTGATTCCCGGTCAGGGCACATACCTAAGCTGTGGGTTTGATCCCCAGTTGGGGTACAATCAATGTTTCTCTCTCACATCTCTCTCTCTCTCTC
>NW_005370427.1:602845-609799 GCF_000412655.1 Myotis brandtii
GGGCGAGTCAGGCGGCCATTGGTTCTCCCGGCACCTGTGCTGCATGGCCCCCACCTGAGGCCTCGTCTCTCCAAGGACACGAAGGAACTGAGACAGCGGAGACGTCGTCCTCTCTCCGGACGATGTACAGACCCGGCCGTGGGGCAAGTGTCCTTAATAGGTTAAATAAGTGGAATTTTAGTTCGTCAGGGAATGCTGAACGTTTTTTAAACCAAACGAGTAGAAAGACATTTATCCATTTGGAAACTTCATTGATTCTTCATGAGCGTTACTCACCTGTGACTTAGGTCAATTCTTTTTTGCCAACCGTGTGCCTGGCGTTATTTCAGAAATGGGGTTTGGTGCTGACAAGTCAAAGTTTAAAAAGACAGACACCTGTCCTTTGCCTTCTTATCTAGCCCGCATCAGGGACCAGGGACACTTCCTGCTCAGCGACAAGCGAGTAGGTGGGCATGTGGACTTCCAAGTATGTCAGTGGAGGCGGAAGTTAACATGTCCGGGGATAACAAAAGTGCTGTGTGTGTGATAGAATGTGTAGGTCTTGCAAATCTTTGGACTGAGTCTAGATAGAATATTGAAGCTAACAGGCATCATTAAAGAATGTTAAGAAAAAACCCTGAGCACTGATGTTAACAGTCATGCGGACACCGGATACCCATTTCAGGTTTGCTCAGGCATCTGTGCTTTAGGCTTTGCTCTTCCCGGATCACCCGCCACTGGCTTCCAGGGCGCCCTGCAGGGAGGCCCTCTCCGGGCTGATTTCACCCACCTGGTCCCTGCAGGGAGGGGCTGGTTTCACCCTGCACTGTGCGTCCCGTTGCAGTGGTTCTCAACCTTGGATGCACATTAGAACCACCTGGGAATCTTTTTAAAATCTTGATTTCTGGGCCTCATTTGATTTTAAAAAGATTCCCAGGTGATTCTAATGTGCAGCCAAGGTTGAGAACCACTGAGCTAGAGCAATGCCTCTGGTAGGAGAGTTGCTGGGGTAGCGCATTCCTATTGCGGCTAATTTGGCTCCAGCTAAATTCTGCTAAAACCAGTCGCCAGAGGCCAATTCCCACAGTCCCAGCATTCACAATTATTAGGAAGACCTGGGAAAGTTTAATTCGATGGAGTAGCTTCATCGCTTCTGGGAGGTGCACTGTTTCTTCTTTCTTCGTGTCCCGATGTGTGAATTTGTGCTCAGGACAGTGTCAGCCCTTGTGAAGAGAGTGAAATTGGAATATTTAATAACACATACTTTCTTCATGTGGTAAATGAAATCTGAGTAATTTAGGGTTTCTGAAATTTGCATGAGAAAGCATGAAATCTTGACACGTCTCAATTTGAATTTCAACAAAACAAGAGCCCTGGTCTCTTGCTTTGTGTGTCCACGTCCCCCATTCAACATAATTTTAGAAGAGAGACTAAATTGGGGGACATGGGTGAACGCAGAGTTGTAAACATTTTTAAAGTTCCCAGGCTGGGTGCTCAGTTGGTTGGAGTGTGGTCCCATACAGCAAAGGGATGCAGGTTTGATTCCCCGTCAGGGCACATACCTAAGCTGTGGGTTTGATCCCCAGTTGGGGTACAATCAATGTTTCTCTCTCACATCTCTCTCTCTCTCTCTCCCCCTTATTCTCTCTCTAAAAATTAATAAACATTTCCTCAGTTGAGGGTTAAAAAAATAAAAGATAAAAAAATTTTAAAAGCTTTCTGCAATGTCTTTGGCACATACAAGGGCAATGCCCTTTATTCTCTCTCTAAAAATTAATAAACATGTCCTCAGTTGAGGGTTAAAAAAATAAAAGATAAAAAAATTTTAAAAGCTTTCTGCAATGTCTTTGGCACATACAAGGGCAATGTTTCCCCTATGACACAGGACATGCACAGTCTTTTAGCTGCTCTCTCATTCTAATTTAGCACAGGAGGCCTCAACGTGCTAACAAGTTTGGAAAGAGAACGGGTGCGTGTTGAAGTGGTTGGGCTGAGGCCATAAAACCAGTTGGGAGTTTAGTGTCATCTTCTGAGAAGCAACAAGGGCTGAGGAGGTAGTAGCAGGGAATGTGGAGGCAGGGATGGATTTGACAGCATCTAGAAACGAGACTCCATGGAGGAGTTGGTGAAGGGGTGTCTGGATTTCTGGACTGTGTTTCTTGGTGGATGTGATTACATTCTTAGAATGAAGGGCATTCAGAATAAAGGAGGAAGAAGCGCATGTGCGTAAGGAATGCCGTGGGACAACTTTGATTGCTGAGTTTGAGATCGTCATCCCTTCAGCAACTATTTATTGAAGTCCTGCCCTCTGTCAGGCACTGGGGTAGAGCAAGGGGGTAAGTCTGTGAATGGTACACGTCCTCTGCCCTCTGAGGACGTACATGGGCCGCCTCGATGTCCATGTCCAGCCTACAGCTGTATGAAGAAGGCTAGGCCCTGGGACACGGAACACAGATTTAGGTTGGAAATGGCAAATTCCGGAGTATTTTGTGCAGATGAGAACAAGCAGAGAGAATACATTGCCCCAAAGATCAAACCCTGGGCACACCAGTATAGAGAAGTCTATGGACAATAGCAACACACAGAAATGATACATAGTCAGTTATTTAAAGTCATAAGTTGAATTTTCTTTCTAACACAATCCACTACAATAGAGATTTTGAATAACTAAATGTGGTTTATTTTCCTCAGTGAACCTGAGATGCACAGATTGAATAAAACACAATCCTAGATTTGTGGTGCTCTCAAGATTGGCCCAGGGGCAGCTTCTTGCTCATGTATTTGTTTGTTGGCTGGTTTTAAGAAAAATCTAATGCACAAAACTGAGAACATGGTGATCTCTCTGTCATTATGTCATCCCTCCACCCTCTGTCTCCTCCTACTTGTGACAAGCATGATTTTGGATTCTGTGTTCATAGTTATATCAATGTATTCCTGGAGAGTATAGGTGTAATGTGAAAGTTTTAAAACATTATTTTAATCACTTCTAAATTTAGAAATTTAAATTTGTACATCATTTCAGCTGTTTTCAATGTTTAGAAAGGGTGTTTTTATATAATCTTCTGGGGACACGTGTTGTTGTTTGGAGGCTATGTTTACAGTTGCTCTTGGACAGATGCCTGAGGGTCGACTTTCTGGGTCACAGAGTGGATGCATGCCTAACGGTAGGAGAGGTTGCCAGAGGGGGGCAATATTTAGAATGAGCTTGTAAATTTTTACAAATAAGCCAACAAAGACTTTGATTGGTATTACATCGAGATTAACAATGTGGAGAGATTTGACATCTTAATACTATTGACTTATCTAATCCATGCATATGGTATAGCTCTCTATTTATAGGAGACCTTTAATACTTCCAATAATGTTTCATGTTTTCCAGGGTAAGGTCTTGCACAAGTTTTTAAAATTTATTTATAAATATTTGATTTTAAATATTATTGTAAATAGTAATTTTTGAAACGTATTTCCTAATTATTTGTTACTAATATAGAAAAATATACTGATTTTTGTATGCTGGTCTGGTATACTGACATTAAGATACATTCACTTATCAGTTGTAGTGATTTTTGCAGGGTAGATTCACGGAGATTTTCTCTTTACACAACCATATAATTTGTAAATAAAGTTTTAATATTTTTCTTTCCAAACTTTATGATGCCTCTGGCTTGCCTTTGTGCACTAGCTATACCCTCCAGTACAATGTAGAATAGAAATGCAGATGTTTTTCGCCTTGTTTGCAATCATAGAGGGAAAACATGCAATATTTCACCATTAATTATAAAGTCACACTCAGATTTGGATATCATAGCTGTGCTGGCCACATAAAATGAATCAGGAAATATTTTTTTCCCTATTTTCTGAAAATTTAAGGTTAGTATAATTTCTTAAATGTTTAATAGAGTTTCTATAAAGTTATGTAGGCTTAGGTATTTCTTTATGAAAATTTTTGAATTGCATTCAATTTTTTAAATCAGTGGAGCTTTACTACTATTTTCTACTTCTTGTTCTAAATCATTTATTTCTACTAGTATTGGGGTGAACAAAGGTAGGTTTACAGTTGTTCTTATGGAAAAATATATAATACAAGAATAAACAATAACATAAGGATAAACTCTGTTTCACGTTCTCATTACTGTAAACCTACTTTTGTCCCACCCTGTATACTTTTCATATCTGATATTTCAGTTCCATGGTTTCTAACTCATAGTTTAGATTAGTAATACCTTCCCTTAATTTTCAGTATGTTTTACAGCTGACTCTAAGTTCTTAAGTTTTATGCTTTAATATTTACACTTCTGATATAATCTATAAAGCTTCTCTCTGTCTGTTGACAAAATGATCTTCATTAAATGTTTGTTGTTGTTGTTTGATATTTTTGTTTGTTTGTTTGGCTTATGAGCTCATTTCCCCTGCCGTATCGGCTACTCTAATAGGGCTGTAGAACAGCAAAGGTTGGCCTGACTTAACCCCAAACAGTTCCGGGGATGGACAATGGGCGGTCACATGTTCCAATGCACTTGGCTCTGGGAAGCCACAGTCAGCGCTATGACCTGGTCAGAGGAGTCCCCGGGTTAAGGCTTCATGCTTGCTACCATCCCTTTTGTAACACCTCTGCCCCAGAATTAGGAGAAAACAACCCCTGGCGTTTGGGGAGCAAAAGGGAAGCACCCGTGTGAGTTAAAGCAGAGTCACTGTTTCCTCATGTCCTCTCAGCACTGTCCTGCTGCTGCTCCCACACCTCCACGCAGGAGCGGGGTGCTGTCCCGGCAGCAGCTGTTGAGAACAGGGCAGATGCCCATGCGCCCAGTCCAGCCGGGTGCCTCCTGCCTCACCCCTCCATCCACAAACAATGCCAGGGCCTGCCAGCCAAGACTTTCTGGACTTTCTATCCTGATTTTCAAGATAAAACTTTGGCCAAGGAGCCAGTCCGGGCATGCATTTTATAAAATGGAGTCTCTGATTAGAATTTGGATCTGGAACACATAAAGAAAATTCTTATCTTGGGCTCATGTATACTTGACCTTACATACTGGAATATTCAAACACCACTGAGAGATGAACACCGATGAAATAAATGATCTGTTAAAAAGATTTATTTTTGTCAGCAGAAACTGCCAGAATAATCTGGCAATTGAAATGATTCTGTGCGTTATGATAGGCCCCTGGCTCTAAATCATTGTTTGGGTTTCTTTCCATGAGAACATTATCAGAGATTTCTTCCTCAAAGTTGGAGTAGAAGAGATTCATGTTTTCTTCTAATCATTCACAGGAGCACGTGTTGGAGTAGCTCAAAGGCAGTGCAGAGAGGTCATGCGGCTCATCAGTGAGCCGCTGCCTGAGCTGGAGCAGGAAGCAGGGAGCTGGCAGCTATACTGACACAAAAGATAAAAATACCAACCCACAGGCATCGACACCACTGCCCGTCCTTGCCTGAGTTAGGAGGTGTCGACATGGACTTGCCGGACACAGTGTGGGAATCCACTGACCTAAGGCCTCGTAGCTGAGTCATGCGTCCCACACGGTGTCCAGCCCTTCCAGCTTCAAGCCCTTTACATCTCTCCTGCAAATCCCTGGAACTGGAATTCTAAATTTTAAAATTTGCAAATCATACTTTTCAAGTAAAAATGTTTCCCTGATTCCTTTGAGATTGTCATAATTTCAAATGATCCAATACTTTGATCATTCATCTTGAGCTTCCTCCTGCTGCTGTCACTCCTTGCCAGCTGCCTGGTTTGCTGTTCCTTCAGCATCACCAAGAGCCAGTCTTCGTGGCAAGTGGTCACAGCCTCTGGCAGCCTTGCAGATTATTACCCGCTTGGTCTGTGGGGAACGAGCGAGGGAACCGCCATTCCTCCTTTGGGGCGTCAGTGCCTAGGGTGGTTCTTTCCAGCTTCATGCCTCAGAGACACTTCCCTCCAAGCAGTGTGCTCACAGGCTGCAGAACTCCCAGGGGGTTGCAGTGGGAGAAGCTACCCACCATAGCGGACAGGTACATCCGTTCCCTCCGCACGTTCCTCCACTCACTCCTTGGACACAGGGCAGGGTGTCCCCCGAACCCGAGAGCTCAGATGGCTGTGTGGGTATCCGAGGCACAGCCAGCACCTCTCTGGTGGAGGGAATTGGGGAGAAAGGCTCAGTAACTCAGGATCCCATTGCCATCCTCCCAGGACACCCCTTCTGAGCCACATGTGGTTTCCAAGTAGCTAAGTCTGGATGATCAGTTTCTGTTGTCACAGCTGTTACAACCACCTTCAGGAGTAAAGAATTATTCTAACTAACCTGTTACTTATGCATATATCAACAAACTTTACTTCATTATGGCCCTACAATGATTGTTACTGGACTCCCAGAACAGGGCTAAAAATCTTAAATGGTATTTATGAATTCACCAAATTCTCAACATATGAGCACCTGATACCACATTTTTGTAGATTACTGGCAGGAAAGGCCAAATGGCATCAAGCAAAGATAAGAACTTGATATTTGAAATGCTATTACTACCTGAGTCTGCAAGGAGAATTGTAGGTGAGCTTGTACAAGATCCCGCCCCTCGCGGCCTGGATCTGCCATGGCTGAAAGGACAGTCGTCGGTCAGTGTCAGGGTCGAAGTGCTACCATTATGTTGACACCTGTGTTATGATATGTCTACCCCAGGTTATTCACATCAAATATCTGATTACAGAGGCCCATATGGTGGTTAGTTGGGGGAGTTGAGAATCTTAAAATCACACCATCCACTTAGTCACTTTCTCCCCAGGGAATAAATTATAAACAAAATTCTGCAGAACTAAATAATACTCTTTTTCTTGTAAAACATGACAGTGGACCATGAAAACAAGGAGAGACACCTGCATGGACGGAATCTGTGTTTGTTCGTGCACGTGACCCTTTTTAACGGCTGCTTAAACTCAGAGAAATCCCTTAATCTGGCTAAGCCTCCATTTCCTCATCTGTACAATGGAGGTGACACCACAG
>NW_005370427.1:610188-613202 GCF_000412655.1 Myotis brandtii
ACATGGACTTGCCGGACACAGTGTGGGAATCCACTGACCTAAGGCCTCGTAGCTGAGTCATGCGTCCCACACGGTGTCCAGCCCTTCCAGCTTCAAGCCCTTTACATCTCTCCTGCAAATCCCTGGAACTGGAATTCTAAATTTTAAAATTTGCAAATCATACTTTTCAAGTAAAAATGTTTCCCTGATTCCTTTGAGATTGTCATTATTTCAAATGATCTAATACTTTGATCATTCATCTTGAGCTTCCTCCTGCTGCTCACAGGTCCTGAGGTTGCTGTCACTCCTTGCCAGCTGCCTGGTTTGCTGTTCCTTCAGCATCACCAAGAGCCAGTCTTCGTGGCAAGTGGTCACAGCCTCTGGCAGCCTTGCAGATTATTACCCGCTTGGTCTGTGGGGAACGAGCGAGGGAACCGCCATTCCTCCTTTGGGGCGTCAGTGCCTAGGGTGGTTCTTTCCAGCTTCATGCCTCAGAGACACTTCCCTCCAAGCAGTGTGCTCACAGGCTGCAGAACTCCCAGGGGGTTGCAGTGGGAGAAGCTACCCACCATAGCGGACAGGTACATCCGTTCCCTCCGCACGTTCCTCCACTCACTCCTTGGACACAGGGCAGGGTGTCCCCCGAACCCGAGAGCTCAGATGGCTGTGTGGGTATCCGAGGCACAGCCAGCACCTCTCTGGTGGAGGGAATTGGGGAGAAAGGCTCAGTAACTCAGGATCCCATTGCCATCCTCCCAGGACACCCCTTCTGAGCCACATGTGGTTTCCAAGTAGCTAAGTCTGGATGATCAGTTTCTGTTGTCACAGCGGTTACAACCACCTTCAGGAGTAAAGAATTATTCTAACTAACCTGTTACTTATGCATATATCAACAAACTTTACTTCATTATGGCCCTACAATGATTGTTACTGGACTCCCAGAACAGGGCTAAAAATCTTAAATGGTATTTATGAATTCACCAAATTCTCAACATATGAGCACCTGATACCACATTTTTGTAGATTACTGGCAGGAAAGGCCAAATGGCATCAAGCAAAGATAAGAACTTGATATTTGAAATGCTATTACTACCTGAGTCTGCAAGGAGAATTGTAGGTGAGCTTGTACAAGATCCCGCCCCTCGCGGCCTGGATCTGCCATGGCTAAAAGGACAGTCGTCGGTCAGTGTCAGGGTCGAAGTGCTACCATTATGTTGACACCTGTGTTATGATATGTCTACCCCAGGTTATTCACATCAAATATCTGATTACAGAGGCCCATATGGTGGTTAGTTGGGGGAGTTGAGAATCTTAAAATCACACCATCCACTTAGTCACTTTCTCCCCAGGGAATAAATTATAAACAAAATTCTGCAGAACTAAATAATACTCTTTTTCTTGTAAAACATGACAGTGGACCATGAAAACAAGGAGAGACACCTGCATGGACGGAATCTGTGTTTGTTCGTGCACGTGACCCTTTTTAACGGCTGCTTAAACTCAGAGAAATCCCTTAATCTGGCTAAGCCTCCATTTCCTCATCTGTACAATGGAGGTGACACCACAGGTGTCACGTACATGAGATCACAGGGCGGGGGCCCTGCCTCCCGCAGATGTGCGCAGGCGCCTTCACGCATCTCCCTAGGTTACAGAAGGGAAAGCTGCTGCTGCTTTCACACATGCGCTTCCCCTGCTCAGTGTCCAGGAGGCTACTTCCCCAGGACTCCCCATGTTTACCTGAAGGGGCAGCCTGTCACGTAACCATCTTCTCATCCCAGTACCCCGTTTCCAGCTCCACGTGGGCCGCTCTCCGCCGTGGCCAGTGACAGTGCTGTTGGCCGCCGGCCGCTGGCCCCGCTGGCCCAGCCGCAGGCAGGCAGGCAATTCTGCAGAGCGCCTGAGCTGTCGCCAGGAGGCCTTGCTCAGCTGCAGTACCAATTGCTTTTATGTAAAATTGAATTCACATGATGAGTGCTCGACACGCATTCTGACTCTTCCCACCACACCCGGAGCTTCCAAGAAGGGATTTCCCAGGCAGAAACTTCATAGGAAACATTGGGATGTGACCGTGGGCGGCAGCCATATACCCGAGAGGCTGTGGCAGTGAGTATGTGAGAGGTCCTTTTCCCCTTATTTTTGTCCTTTTAAACTATATTCTTCCTTAAAAGTGACAAGAGATACTCTGATCCTGAAAGCATAGGAATGCAGAACAAACACACCAAGTTCAGAGACTAACTCAACTCCTAAGTCTACACATAAGGCTCTGAGTCTGTCTTCACAGGGAACACAGCACTGCCTACTCGAGGCTTTGGAGGCTGTGACTGCATTGGGAAACCACGGGCAGCTCTGGAGAGTGGGGAGGATAAAAGGAATCATTATCCTTTGTTGTGTGACTGATGGAGGGAGAACAAGTTATGGACAGTGAGGCAGTAATGAAAGTGCCTACTTCCAGGTCAGGGACTAATTTGAGGTGGGTTGTTCACAAGACCCAGGGTTGGGTTTGATAGTCAAGCCCGTCAAATGTCCTTTATATATTTATTATTATTTTAATTTAAATTCTTTATTGTTACAAGAGTCACCTTTTTCCCCTATTGACCTCTCTCCAGCTGCTCCCACCTCCCAGCACATGCCCTCACCCTCCTACTGTCTATGTCGATTGGTTATGCTCATATGCCTGCATACAAGTCCTTTGGTTGATCTCTTGCCCCCATCCACCCCCTTCCCTCATAGGTTGGACAGTCTGTTCCATGCTTCTATGACTCTGGTTCTATTTTTGTTCACCAGTTTATGTTGTTCATTATATTCCACAAATGAGTGAGATCATGTGATGTTTATCTTTCTCTGACTGGCTTACAGTGGGGCCTTGACTTACGAGTTTAATTTGTTCCATGATGGAGCTCGTAACTCAAATTTCTTGTATGTCAAATCAATTTTCACAATTACAATGAATTGAATGCTGGCCTGATGTTGTGGCGTTCACTGTGACGTTCGCTGCACCAACTAGCGGTGGGGTATCTGAAGCTGGCTCGTAACCC
>NW_005370427.1:613900-614853 GCF_000412655.1 Myotis brandtii
TTTTCCCTGGCTGGCAGGCTCCAATCGCCCAATGGCAAACAGGGAACCAGGGGTGGGTGGAGGCAGGGGGTGGGGCCAGCTGTGGGCAGCCGGGGAAGATGGCCCTGATTGCTGGTCAGGCCTAGGGACCATACCCGCACACGAATTTTGTGAGCTGGGCCTCTCCTCCTATATAATAAAAGCCTAATATGCTAAGTGTCCAGTCGTCCGGTGACCGGGTGATTGTTCAACCAATCAAAGCGTAATATGCTAATGATTTGCTAAGGCCACTCAACCACTTGCTATGACGTGCACTGACCACCAGGAGGCAGACATTCAACTGGTTGACCAGTCGCTATGATGTGAACTGACCACCGGGGGCAGACACTCCGACCAGTAGGTTAGCTTGCTGCTGGGTTCTGGCCAATTGGGACTCAGTGAGATGGGCCAGACACACCCTGGAGCCCTCCCGTGGTCCCTCCCCGGATGGCCAACCTCCTGTGGTCCCTCCCCAGCTGGCTTGCCCCGATCGGCCCCAATCAGGACTGGGTGAGATGGGGCTGGACACATTATGGAGCCCTTCTGTGGCACCTCCATGGTCGGATCATGCACCAGTGGGGTCTCTCGGCCTGGCCTGCACCCTCTTGCAATTCGGGACCCCTCAGGGGATACTGGAGAACCAGTTTCAGCCCAACCCCACAGGCCACTCTTTCCCCCTATTGACCTCTCTCCAGCTGCTCCCACCTCCCAGCACATGCCCTCACCCTCCTACTGTCTATGTCGATTGGTTATGCTCATATGCCTGCATACAAGTCCTTTGGTTGATCTCTTGCCCCCATCCACCCCCTTCCCTCATAGGTTGGACAGTCTGTTCCATGCTTCTATGACTCTGGTTCTATTTTTGTTCACCAGTTTATGTTGTTCATTATATTCCACAAATGAGTGAGATCATGTGATGTTTATCTTTCTCTGAC
>NW_005370427.1:615302-623821 GCF_000412655.1 Myotis brandtii
TCCTAGAAGTGGGATTACTGGGTCAAATGGGAGTTCCATTTTTAATTTTTTGAGGAAACTCCATACTGTTTTCCACAGTGGCTGCACCAGTCTGCATTCCCACCAGCAGTGTACAAGGTTTCCTTTTTCTGCACATCCTCTCCAGCTCTTGTTGTTTATTGATTTGTTGATGATAGCCAGTCTGACAGGTGTGAGATGGTACCTCATTGTCATTTTGATTTGCATCTCTCTGAGGATTAGTGACTTTGAGCATCCTATATATTAAAAGCCCAGTGACTGAAACTGCGGAACAACCAGAACAACCAGAGATCAGAAGGACCACAGCCTCTCGCCCCGGCAGGCCACATCCTCCAATGGGGACCCCCACCCCAATCAGGGGCCTCCATCAGGGCAGGCTGGCCAGCCCCCACCTGTACACTGGGCCTCTATCCTATATAATAAAAGGGTAAGATGCAAATTGACCTAACAGCGGAATGATCAGAACAACCACTCGACCAGTCACTATGAGGTGCACTGAACACCTCTTGATCCTTTTCCCTGGCTGGCAGGCTCCAATTGCCCAATGGCAAACAGGGAACCAGGGGTGGGTGGAGGCAGGGGGTGGGGCCAGCTGTGGGCAGCCGGGGAAGATGGCCCTGATTGCTGGTCAGGCCTAGGGACCATACCCGCACACGAATTTTGTGAGCTGGGCCTCTCCTCCTATATAATAAAAGCCTAATATGCTAAGTGTCCAGTCGTCCGGTGACCGGGTGATTGTTCAACCAATCAAAGCGTAATATGCTAATGATTTGCTAAGGCCACTCAACCACTTGCTATGACGTGCACTGACCACCAGGAGGCAGACATTCAACTGGTTGACCAGTCGCTATGATGTGAACTGACCACCGGGGGCAGACACTCCGACCAGTAGGTTAGCTTGCTGCTGGGTTCTGGCCAATTGGGACTCAGTGAGATGGGCCAGACACACCCTGGAGCCCTCCCATGGTCCCTCCCCGGATGGCCAACCTCCAGTGGTCCCTCCCCAGCTGGCTTGCCCTGATCGGCCCCAATCAGGACTGGGTGAGATGGGGCCGGACACACTATGGAGCCCTTCTGTGGCACCTCCATGGCCGGATCATGCACCAGTGGGGTCTCTCGGCCTGGCCTGCACCCTCTTGCAATTCGGGACCCCTCAGGGGATACTGGAGAACCAGTTTCAGCCCAACCCCACAGGCCACTCCCCTCAGGAGGGCTCCAGACTCAGGGCTCACAGCCAGCAAGTGGTGCTATGGCAGTGCAACCCTCTCCCGATTGGGACTGATGGGGCGTAAGCCCACAGCAGGCACAGTGGGGCCAGGATGAGCAGGAGCAGCAGGTAGGAGCTGCAGGTGGCGTTGGACTGCAGGTTTTGGCCTGATCTCCACAGGTAACCCAGAGGGGGCCCCCCCATGCAGGAATTCGTGCACCGGGCCTCTAGTGTTTTCATATGTCTCTTGGCCTTCTGTATGTCCTCTTTCAAAAAGTGTCTATTTAGGTCCTTTGCCCATTTTTTGATAGGATTGTTTATCTTCCTTTTGTTAAGTTGTATGAGTTCCCTGTAAATGTTGGAGATTAAGCCCTTATTGGAGATAACATTGGCAAATATGTTCTCCCATGCAGTGGGCTTTCTTGTTGTTTTGTTGATGATTTCTTTTGCTGTGCAGAAGCTTTTTATTTTGATGTAGTCCCATTTGTTTATTTTCTCCTTAGTTTCCATTGTCCTAGGAGCTGTAAAGATATTGCTATGACATATGTCTGATATTTTGCTGCCCATGGATTTTTCTAAGATTTTTATGGTTTCCTATCTTACATTTAAGTTCTTTATCCATTTTGAGTTTATTTTTGTGTATGGTGTAAGTTGGTACTCTGTTTTTTTCTATGTATCTGTCCAATTTTCCCAACACCATTTATTGAACAGACTGTCTTGACTCCATTGTATGCTCTTGCCTCCTTTGTCAAATATTAATTGAGCATAATGAATTGGGTCGATTTCTGGGTTATCTGTTCAGTTCCGTTTGTCTGTATGTTTGTTCTTGTGCCAGTACCAGGCATTTTGAGAACAGTGGCTTTGTAATATAGCTTGATATCTGGTATTGTGACCCCTCCAACTTTGTTCTTCTTTCTCAGGATTGTTGCAGCTATTCAGAGTCTTTTTAAAATTTATTTCATATGAATTTTTGGAGAGTTTGTTCTAGGTCTGTGAAATATGCAGTTGGTAATTTAATGGGGATTGCATTGAATCTATAGATTGCTTTGGGTAGTATGGATATTTTAATGATGTCGATTCTTCCAATCAATTAACATGGTATATTCTTCCATTTGTATAGGTCTTCCTCTATCTCTTTTTTTTTTAACGTCCTGTAATTTTCTGAGTATAGATTCTTTACTTCCTTGGTTAAGTTTATTCCTAAGTATCTTAATTTTTTTGTTGCAATGATAACGGGATTGTTTTTTTTAGTTTCTCTCTCTGTGAGTTCATTATTGGTGTATAAAAAAGCCATAGATTTCTGGGTGTTCATTTTGTATCCTGGTACATTGCCAAATTCATTTATTAAGTCTAGTAGTTTTTTTATGGAGTCTTTAGGTTTTTCTATGTACAATATCATGTCATATGTGAATAATGACAGTTTTAATTCTTTACCAATTTGGATGCATTTTATTTCTTCTTCATTTCTAATCGCTGTGACTAGCCCTTCCAGTATTATGTTGAAAAGGAGTGGTGAAAGTGAGCATCTCTGTCTGGTTCTTGTTCTTAGGGGGAATGGGTTTAGGTTTTGCCCATTGAGAATGATGTTGGCTGTAGGTTTGTCATATAAGGCTTTTATTATGGTGAGGAATCATCCTTCTATGCCCACTTTGCTGAGAGTTTTTATCAGGAAAGGGTGTTGGATTTTGTCAAGTGCCTTTTCTGCTCAATTGATATGATTATGTGATTTTTCTCTCTCAATTTGTTTATGTGATGTATCACGGTTACTGATTTGTGGATATTGTATCAGCTTTGCATCCCTGGAATAAGTCCCACTTGGTCATGGTGTATGATCTTTCTAATGTAATGCTGGATCGGATTTGCTAGAATTTTGTTGAGGATTTTAGCATCAATGTTCATCAGGAATATTGGCCTGTAATTCTCTTTCTTTGTAGTGTCTTTATCTGGTTTTGGGATTAGGGTAATGCTAGCTTCATTGAAAGAGCTTGGAAGTGTTCCTTCCTCTTGATTTTTTTGGAATAGTCTGAGAAGGGTAGGTTTTAGTTCTTCTTTAAATGTTTGGTAAAACTCCCCTGTGAAGCCGTGGGGTCCAGGGCTTTTGTTTGCTGGAAGTTTTTTCATTGCTCTTCCAATTTCATCAATAGTTATCAGCCTATTCAGGTTTTTTTTAATTCTTCCTAATTGAGTTTTGGAAGGCCGTATTTTTCTAGGAATATGTACATTTCTTCAAGGTTGACCAGTTTGTTGGAATAGAGTTGCTCATCGTATATATATTTTTTAACAATCCTTTGTATGTCTGTGGGGTCAGTTGTTACTTCAACTCTTTCATTTCTGGTTTTGTTTATTTGGGTTCTCTCTCTGTTTCTTGGTGAGCCTGGTAAGAGGTTCATCAATCTTGTTTATCCTTTCAAAGAACCAGCTCTTGGTTTTATTGATCATTTGTATTGTTATTTTGGTATCTATGTCATTTATTTCCACTCTGATCTTCATTATTTCCTTCCTTCTGCTTACTCTGGGCTTTTCTTGTTGCTCTCTTTCTAATTCTTTAAGTTGCAGGGTTAGATAATTTATTACCATTTTTTCTTGTTTTTTTGAGGTAGGCCTGTAGAGCTATGAACTTCCCTCTCAGGACTATGTCCCATAGATTTTGGATTGTTGTGTTTTCAGTGTCATTTGTTTCCAGGAAGCTTTTTATTTCTTCTTTGACCAATTTGATAACCCAATCATTTTTTAATAGCATGCTATTTAGCCTCCAAGTGTTTGTTTTTTTCATTGTTTTTATTGTAGTTGATTTCTAATTTTATGCCATTGTGGTCTGAGATGGTGCTTGATATGATTTTTATCTTCTTGAATTTGAAGAGACTTTGCCTGTGTTCTAATATGTGGTCTACCTTTGAAAATGTCTCCTGTGCACTTGAGAAGAATGTGTATTCTGTAGCTTGGGGTGAAATGTTCTGAAGATGTCAATTAAGTCCATCTGATCTAGTGAATCATTTAGGATTGCTCTTTCTTTGCTCATTTTTTGTCTAGAGGATTTATCCAGTGGTGTCAATTAAGTATTAAGTCCTCTACTATGATTGTATTGCTCTCTGCTCTCCCTTGATATCTTCCAGAAGTTTTTTATGTATTTGGGTGCTCCTATATTGGGTGCATTTTTGTTTACCAGAGTTATAGCCTCTTGTTGAATTGCTCTCTTTAGTATTATGAAGCGGCCCTTTATATCTCTTGTTATGGCCTTCACTTTGAGGTCTATTTTGTCAGATATAAGTATTGCTACCCCAGCCTTTTCCCCTTTCTATTTGCCTGAAAAAGTTTTTCCAGTCCTTCACTATCAGTCTGTGTGAGTCATTTGTTCTGAGGTGGGTCTCTTGTAGACAGAAAATATATGGGTCATGGTTTCTTACCCATTCAGCTACCCTATGTCTTTTGATTGGAGTATTTATTTATTTATTTATTTAAATATATTTTATTGATTTTCCACAGAGAGGAAGGGAGAGAGACAGAGAGTTAGAAACATCGATTTTATGCCTGTGTTCCTTCTTCCCTTTCTATTTCTTCTTTTTACATCAGTCCCTTTAGCATTTCTTGCATTGCTGGCTTGGTGGTAACCCTTAGCTCTTTTTTGTCTTTGAAGCTCCTGATTTCACCTTCAATTTTGAATGATAGCCTTCATTGTATAGTATTATTGGATTCAGTCCCTTGCTTCAATTTGTATATTTCTTTCCATTCCCTTCTGACCTGATGTGTTTCTGTTGAGAAATCAGTTGATATTCTAATGGGAGATCCCTTGTAGATAACTTAGATAATTTTCTGTCTCTCTCTGGCAGCCTTTAAGATTCTTTGTCATTAATGTTTGCCAATTTAATTATAATGTGTCTTGGTGTAGGTCTTTTTGGGTTCGTCTGGTTTGGCACTCTGTGCTTCTTGGACTTGTGTGGCTTTTTCTTTCCAACATCAGGGAAGTTTTCTGTCATTCTTTCTTCAAACAGGTTTTCTATTCCTTGCTCTGCTTCCTCTCCTTCTGGCACCCCTATTATGTGGATGTTTCATTTCATGTTGTCCCAAAGCTCCCTTAGGCTCTCCTCTGCTTTTTAAGTTTTCTTTCAGTTGCTGCTGTGCTTGGGTGGTTTTTTCTACCTTGTTTTCTAACTCACTCATGCGGTCCTCAGCTTCTTCTAGTCTACTGTTGAAACTTTCCATTGTGTTCTTTATTGTGGCTATTTCATTCATCATTTCCTCTTGATTCTTCTTCATTTCCCCTTGATCTTACACCTGTTGTTGAATTTGTCTTCCATCCTTTTCAGTGTACTTATAACCATTGCTCTGAATTCTTTCTCTGACAAAATGCCTGCCTCCATTTCATTTATTTCCTTTTCTTGTGATTCCTCCATTTCTTTTGAATGGGGTTGTTTCTTTGTCTACCCATTTTTGCTGTTCCTTTGTAATCGTTTCTATGTATTAGATCAAACTGCTATGCCATGCAGATTTTTTGAGGTTGTCTTATGTATAGATGTTTTGTGGGACCTAGTGGTGCAATCTCTCCAGTCTTCTGGGCTAGGTAATCTAGGTATGCCCCTTACTTGGGATATCTGGGTTCTTTTGGTGTAATTGTATCTTGAATGTTCTTGTCCCACTCATGGATCGGGTCTCCTCTCAGTGTGTCTGGTTATGTGGCTCACTTTCTACCACGTTGACAAAAAAGCACAAAATATAACTTGACAAGACACAACACAAAGGGGAACAAAACACAAATATATTCACGATACTGATAACCCCAGTATAAGTGACCACCAAAGAAAGAGAATTAGGGGTAAGAAAAGAGAGCAAAAATGATATCAAGGAAAGAAAAAAGGGTAAGATAGAAAAGAAAAAGAATAAAAAGGAAGAAAAAGAAATATATATATATAGAGAGAGAGAAAAAACACCACAGACACCCAGAAAAGAGGGTGGGGCAGAATCTGTAGAGTCAGAGCTTATATACAGAAATTAAGGTTAAGGAATTGAATGAATATGGGGAGGAGCTCAGTTAAGTATAGAGGAGGTAGAAAGAGGATAAGTGGATAAGAAGAAAAGAAAGAGAATGGAAAAAATTCAAAGATAAAATAAAAAAATAAGATAAAATAACATTTAAAAAATAGAAAGAAAAAAAGAATGTGAAAAATTTTTTTAGAAAAACGGAAACACAAAGAAAATAAAGAGAAAAAATTTTTTAAAAAAGTGAAGTGTCATTTGTTTCAGCCAAGTTTTAAGGCCCCATGGGGGCTGGTTTAAGATCCCACTCTTCTGTACTGTCTGCCAGTTCTCAGTTTCCTGTTAGGTAGTCAGCACTGTGTTGAAGTTCCAAGCTATCCACCACTCCTCTGTTTGTGTCTATTTCTACCTCCTTGACTGCCAGCAGGCAGGACCAATCTGCCCACTTAGCCTGTCTGCCCACTGTCAATCTTAATCTTTCAAGCGGCTGTTTCTGACAGGGCTATAGTTAAGGAGGTTGCTATATCAATTTCTGGGACTGAACAGCCTATCTTCAACCCAGTCCCTGAGGGCTCTTAGGGGCTATTTAGATTTCTTGTGTCCTTTGTAGCACTCAGGGTGTAGTCTGGGTGTGGTTGTATTGGTTGTCTGGAGACTGCTGGGAGGGGCTAGCTCTTCAGGAGAAAATGGCTGCTTAGGTCAAGAGTGTCAGGAATGTCCCTGTGCCGGACTCCTCGTCACCTCTCCCTGACCTGTTCTTCTCCACAGCCTCTCCCAACTGCACAAGTATACCTCCACCTGCACCTCAGCCACGGGTGAGTGTTTGTATTTGAAAGGTCCTATGAACTGGGTTTAGCAAATAAAAGCAAAGACCAAAAAGGGAAACAACTGTGCCACTGCTAGTTACTCTCCTTCCAGCACCGAGTGGCTTGGGCAGTTCTTCAGGCTGCCCCTCTGGGCTCAGCCTATCGTGGCTGTGGACTTAGATCTAGAATCCCCTGCCACCAGCAGCCCTGTGGACTTGCTTTCAGTCGGATGTTACACCTGTCCCCAGGGCACACGGACTTGGTGCTGTGTGGTTTCCTTCTGACCCTCTCAGTTCAAAGGTCTCACAACTCTCTCCAGCCCAGATCCCGAATCCTACCATTCTCCAGGCATCCTCTGCTCTTCCCGGCTGCAAATTGTCTCATCAGCTGTTCTACTTCACCAATTCTGGGTGGATGTTATTTGATTTAGATGCTCCTTCTATCTGCTGCAGGATAAGGCTTGGGACATGTCTATCTATTTGGCTGCCATTTTGTGTCTCCTCTGTACTTTTTATTTTAAAGTTTATTTTGTTTGTACAGGATTTAACCTGTATTCTAAAAGGCTGCCAGCAACATCTTTATTAGAATAATATTTGCCCCATTTTCCTGTAACTCTTTCCAGCAAATGGAGAGCTCAAGTGTTAACATTTAGATCAGTAAATTGACATAAATTAAAATATAAAATTTTAATTAATTTCCTAAGTCACTCTTTACAACCCAAGAGTGTTGGTTTTGTTTGTTTGTTTGTTTGTTTGTTTTTGCATCTACTACTTATCTTATCTAATAAAAGAGTAATATTCAAATTAGTCATCACTCCATCACTCCACCACAAAGATGGCCACTGCCATAGCCACAAGATGGCGGTGCCCAGTCCCCTCAGCCCCACCACTGAAGTGTCCAGGCCTGTTGGCCAGGCAGGTGGCGGGGGAGGCAGGGGGGGCAAGGGTTGGAGCAGGCAATCAGAGGGGTCTGGGGGTCCCCTGCCCAGGCCTGAAGCCTTGGCCACAGGCTGCAAGCCTGGGCAGGGGCAGAGACGGCAATCGCAGGGGTCAGGGGTTCCTCTG
Organism: Myotis brandtii; assembly: GCF_000412655.1. Classification (NCBI taxonomy): domain Eukaryota; kingdom Metazoa; phylum Chordata; class Mammalia; order Chiroptera; family Vespertilionidae; genus Myotis; species Myotis brandtii. The sequence continues at coordinate 623,369 of NW_005370427.1, forward strand.
CCCAGGCCTGTAGCCTCGGCCAGAGGCTGCAGTGGGGCAGGGGCAAAGCCGGCGATTGGAGAGTCCTGGGGGTCCCCTGCCCAGGCCTGTAGCCTCAGAGGCTACAGGCCTGGGGAGGGGTGGACCCTGGATTGGAAGGGCAGGGACAGAGCTGGCAATGGGAGTGAACTACAGAGGAAACACCTTTTCTGACCACTCATTGGCTAAGCTTCCTGTATGCCACTGGTAATATTCTTAATAACTTGGGTAATAAGAATCCATAAAGGTGATCTAGGGTTTTTCACCACACTCCTGGAGAAAAAAAACGAAGGTCTGCTGCTGGAGGGCTAAGAAATGTCATATCCTGCCCTAACTGGTTTGGCTCAGTGGATAATGCCTTGGCCTGTCGATGGCAGGGTCTGAGTTCACTTCTGACCAAGGGCATGTACCTAGGTTGCAGGCTCCTCCCTGGCC
>NW_005370427.1:623876-629643 GCF_000412655.1 Myotis brandtii
CCTCCCACAAAGGGAGGCCAGACTGCAGCTTAGGTTTGCTCCCCCAGGGGAGCAGGGAGCGGGCCTAAGCCATCAGTAGGACATCGCCTGAGGGCTCCCAGTATGTGAGGGGGGGCAGGCTGGGCTGAGGGACCTGCCCAGTACATGAATTTCGTGCACCGGGCCCCTAGTATTATAAAACAGGGAACTGGTTTCATGAGACCAGAAAACATATTGCCTCTATCCCATTGTTTGAAAGAGTTGAAGGTTTTCTAATAGGTGTGTGTTGAACTTATTGATCTTACAATTTATTTCTGTTAGAAATGGTGAGAAATCACATGCCTTAAATTTACATACAAATCAAGAGTTATTTTACTATTAAATTAGGACTGTTATCTATGGTCATTGTTTAGGTTTAATGTTCAGAAAAAAATAAATGTTTTCTTTTTAAATTAAAATTTCTAGTGTTTATTTGTTTTTCTGTCTAAATAGATAATCGCTGTGTATTTTTTTCTCTATAAAAACCCTCATACTTTGCATACTGATTGAAGTCAATAAGGTAAAAAGCACCCCCTTTAGATGCCCTAATTTTAGTCATTGTGTTTTTTAAATTTGTTAATATCCATGATTTATTCTTAGCGTAAGTGTCACAGTATACTTCTAAATTCATGCTGACTCTGCTTATCCCACAACATATTACATGGGTTTCCAAACTTTCTTAAAACTAGTCTAATACAATTGATTAAGTTACAACGCTACAATCTCCTGGAACAGATTCACGACTTGCAACATAATTCTTACCTTAATTTCATATTATTACATTAACTCTGATTAGCTGAATAGCCGGGGGACAGAGTATAGTACATAAGCCAGGAAAACACACACACTGATTTTAATTTGTTATTACAATTTGTTCTTAAATTATAGTCTAGTTCCTGGTTTTAGGCAATACTTTTAAATGAACTGAAAATAATCTATCTCTTCATTTCTTAGTGCCTTGAATACTTTTTCCTCCCTATGCCATTAACCACACTATAGGATAATAGTAAAATTGTAGAAGATAGGCTAATTCAACTGCATGCACACTGACACCGGGCACGTGCTTTAAAAATGTGATTACTGAGGAGACAATTGTCTTCTTTGAAGGTGAGCCTTCAGCACAGTCTCCTCCATCACACAGATGGTGAAAGGTAGTGAAAGTCAGACTCACAGATTCAGAAGCTCAGAAGCTGACGAGGTGTGGGTCTCGGGCTGTCCATAGTCCTGCCGCCGGGCACGAAGGAGGCAGAGTGGTTAAGCCAAAGCTGGGCGGCACCAGGCTTCCGGAGGGGGAGCTGGCGCCACTGCCTAGTCTGTTCCCAAGAAGGGAGGGGAGTGCCTCCTCCTCACCGGGACTCCCTCCCAGCTAGGCAGGGGCGCTAGTCGGTGCATCTGACCTCGGGCCCTGCGGGGTTTGAGGGACAGTGACCTGCAGAGTCTGCTGAGGGAAGTAGTTACCGTCCTGGGTGCCCAGGCCCTTCCTCCTGAAGCCTCTTCAGGTTCGCATCCCTTCCACAGTGGCCGCACTTGTTTGCTGAGGTCTGTCTTGTTCTCCACCCCCCACCCCCGCTGGATCAGGTGGGCTGGGCCACTCTCACCACCTGTCTTGTTGGGGGCTAGCTTTGCCCGGGAGGTGTGGCCACGGCGGTGAGCGCACGTGCGATATAAACCCCGGCAGACTGGAGTGGGCCATGCACGCATGACCACAGACTCGCGAGTAAAGTGTTTGGGGCTGGCGGTGGGCTCTGCGGACTCACCTGAGACCCCCACAGAGTGCCCTCCACGTGGAGGAAGCCATCCTGTGGGACTGAACCCACTGCAGCCTCCTCACAGAGCCCTGCCGCCCCCCGCCACTGCAGCGAGGTGGACTCGGGCCACACTCATCACCTGGGCCGCTGTCCCCCCACCACTGCAGCGACGTGGGCTCAGGCCACTCTCACCACCTGGACCACTGCCTCCCCCCTCCACACCCACCCCTGCTGGACCAGGTGGGCTCCGGCCACACTCACCACCTGGGCCGCTGTCCCCCCCCTCCACACCCACCCCTGCTGGACCAGATGGGCTCCGGCCATGCTCACCACCTGGGCCGCTGGTCCCGCCCACACCTGGGACTCACCAAGGAGGGGCTGGGACTTCCGCGCATGCGCCTAAGAAGGACCAGGCTGCCTTCGCTGCAGACCCACTCCCTCCTGTGAGTCAGGCCTGTTTTCCTTCACTGTTTCCTAATGTTGGTGGCCAAGGGCAACTTACCATCCTCAGAACCTCAGGGACGCCCCGTGGCCACACCAGGTAAGAAAGGGGGCAGGCTGTGGGAGCTCCCGGCAGGAGAGGCCAGGCTGTAGAGTCTCTAAGTGTCCTAGACGCCTGGTAATGCCGACCGCCGCAGCACACAGGGACATCAGCAGGCAGTGACGTCAGTGCGCAATGACATAAGCAGGCAGTGACGTCAGCGTGCAGTGCAGGTCAGTGCGCAGGGAAGGTCAGCCGTGCAGTGAAGGTCAGCCGTGCAATGAAGGTCAGCCGTGCAGTGAAGGTCAGCGCGCAGTGATGCCAGCAAGCAGCCGGGTCCTGGGGCAGGGATACTTCCACTGCGCTGTCATCTTGAGTAGCCTCATTGCAGCTGTGGGAAAGGCGGCTGGTGACACGTGCTGTGCTGCTGGAAGTGGCATGACATCATCCGTGAGTCCAGTGCTTTCTGCAAGGCTGCACAGACGTGCGCTCGGACAGCGTGCCCGCTCACGTTCTTCCTCCCAGACCCGTGCTCTTAACTCACTTTTTTCAATCAGTCTCTGTGGGTCATCAGTGCGGACCGACAACTGGGTCCCAGGCTTCCCTAGAGGACGGCATTTCTGAGCCACCGGCTGCTTCCCTCATACCTGCCCCTGCCGCGTGGGTCACTCTGCAGGCAGCTCCGAGGCAGCAGCCGGCACAAGTGACACCCATCATTTAGTGACTCGCTCGCTAACCTACACTACACTCCCCTGGAAGGCGCGGTACACCAGATGCGGGCCTGCCTGCTTATGGCCGGGGCAGCCCGTGTTTCTAACAGCGTTCCAGGTGATGCCCCAGGACCACCGCTTCAGACATTAGGAATCCAGCAGGTTTTTCAATGGTGTCAATATTTTTAATTTAATGTTTTAAATTTTTATGGTGTTACTATTTTAAATTCGTTCTTATTTTGAGTTGGACTGCAGTCACAAACTTGTATACACTATGAATGATCTACACCAGCCTATTCTTCCCTAAGCTCGGATATATTTTAGTGCCTGAGTTTTCAAAAAGTAAGGATTTTTTCAAGAATGCACATATTTCATTATAGTATTATTATTTGTATCAGGAGAATGCTGTATTAAAGTATTTTCAAAAAAACAATCTGTCTTGTGAATGATGAGTAGGCATATGGCAATGAAAGACCATAATTTCTTTCTAGCTCTGTGAGAGGAAAATGATTAATTCAGGGAATGTCAACACCAGCTCTAATGACTAGCAGTACCTTTCGTTTGCCATTCACGGAAACAAAAACTGCAACATAGCAACGCCTCTCACCAAACAGAAGTAGGGTTGCCATCACTTTGGAAAACAGGAGACTGAACAATTTTAAGGATCCCCCCCCCCATTATTTTACCTTGTTTTATGTACAATGTATTTATAGTCATTGCACCAAAGCAGTCCACGAAACTATATTCTTAGAATCTAACGTTGCCGACAGTGTGAACTTAGAAAACAACAACTTTAGTTCTGTATGTGCATGTCCTCACCTTCTATGACCTTGGCTTTGCTGACGGGTGGCTTTCCACGGAAGCTGAATCATTGGCAAACACTGCATTCATGTCTCAGCTCACTTTCTTTTTTAACTTGTTGTGTGACCCTCTTTCAGTCTGCTCGGGCTGCTGCACTAAAATACCACAGACTGGGTGGCATATAAACAACAGAATTTCTTTCTCAAAGTTCCGGAGGCTGGAAATCCAAGGCCAGGTACCCATATGGTGGGGCAAGGGCCTCCCTCCAGGTGGAAGACATCTCATTGTGTCCTCGATGGGGAAGTGGAGAGGGAAATCTGTCGACCTTCTTATAAGGGCATTAATCCCACTCAGGAAGGCTCTGCCCTATAAATTATCGGAATTCACCAGGAAGTGGTATTTTGTGAAATGAATAAAATAGTCCCTTTGTCTTGATTATCTCATTGGCCTACAAAAGTAGCTCGTGGGCCTGGCACATTGATCACACAGGATTTTGTTTTCATTTTGGAAAGTAGTTGGACTGGGCAGGTACAAAAAGGGTTGAGCTAAGATCTTCATTATATCCTACTAGGGGCCCAGTGCATGAATTCATGCATCTTGAAAGGAACTGTGGGCCGCAAGGCTGCGGTGGGCACAGGGGCGGGTCTCGGCCCATCCTCCACGCCCCCACCCAGCACTTCCCACCATGGACCCTGGTCCCCTCTCTGCCTGAAGCCCTGCTACTGCTGCCGCCACTCCCACATGCTGATGGCACCAGCCTCACTCGCACCTGCTGACGGCGTAGAGTGATTGGGGCCAGCGCCAGCAGTGGGTGCGAGTGGGGCTGACGCTGTCAGCAGGTGCGAAAGGCAGCTGCTGACCCCATCACCCCTCAGGAGCAGGGGGAGGTAGAGAAGCCGTCAAGGGTGATCAGGGCCGGCAGCCGCTGCTTGCACCTGCTGACAGCGCTGAGTAATCAGGACCAGCGCCAGGCACTGGCAGCGGGTGTGAGCAATGGCTCCAGCGCCAGCAGCGGGTGCGAGCGGGGCCAGCACCAGCAGCAGGCGTGAGTGCTGGTCACCCAGGAGCAAAGAATTTTCAGTAACCACCAGAGGCTCACCCCGATGACAGCAACCAGTGCCCTGCTTTGGTCTGGTGCCCCTGCTCACCTGCTCCACCATCCCGCCACAGCCAACACCCACCATGCTCCCCGTGCACCCCCTGCTGGTCAGCACACATCATAGTGACTGGTTGTTCAGTGTTCTGCTGTTTGATCTATTTGCATATTAGGGTTTTATATATATAGATACTGATCTTTTGTGGTTATCTCCTGTGAGAATGAGCTAGAAAAGTATGAAATTTCTCTTTATGTAACATTAGATAACTTAGTTTGCTGAGAATTATTGGAATAAAAAATTTAGAGCTTGTTTATGTGGTGTCCAGGAGGGTCAAATGCAGGATCATCTATACAAGTGGTCGGCAAACTCATTAGTCAACAGAGCCAAATATCAACAGTACAATGATTGAAATTTCTTTTGAGAGCCAAATTTTTTAAACTTAAACTATATAAGTAGGTACATTGTTATTAACTTAATTAGGGTACTCCTAAGCTGGCCTTTGCTAAAAACATCCTCAATCTGATTGAGGTACATTCCCTGAGGTCGACCCCTTCCAACTCTCCCATCCACACTCGTCTTGTATACTTGTTTCATCTATCTCCTTTCGTTCATCCTCTCTATATGTCCAAACCATCTCAACATACCTTTCTCAATCCTTGACACAACATCTTTCACTCCACAATGTTCCCTAAAATTAACTTAATAAACTTTACTTTTGTTACCCGCTCCCGATTTGCTGACGCGACTAGCACTAACCACTGCACAATGAGACTGCTGACTGACTGGCTCACTCAACTCGTGCATGAATCGCGCCCCCCCCCCCCCACCCCGAGGCCGCCTGCACCGCGTCTCCCGTCACCGGATCGACTGGCACCCCCCACTTCTTCTAACGCCACTTCTTCAAAATAGACT
>NW_005370427.1:631142-632454 GCF_000412655.1 Myotis brandtii
GAGGGCAGTTGGGGGCTATCAGGCCAGCAGGGGAGCAGTTAGGTGGTGATCAGGCCAGCAGGGGAGCGGGTAGGGGGCAATCAGGCAGACAGGCAGGTTAGCGGTTAGGAGCCAGTGGTCCCAGATTGTGAGAGGGATGTCCGACTGCAGGTCTAGGCCCGAGATCGGGCCTAAACCAGCAGTTGGACATCCTCTGAGGGGTCCCAGATTGAAGCGGGTGCAGGCCAGACTGAGGGACTCCCCGCCATGCACAAATTTCATTCACCGGGCCTGTAATTCTAAAATAATTAAACATTTCAGAAACTTACTACATATGAATATAAATGTGACTCTTAGTATGCACCAAATTACACAGCTATCAATATAGCTCTCAGTTTTCTTTGTTGGAGTTGCTGGACTTAGTTTTGTAATGCAGTGCAAGAATCATTTGCATGTACTACAAAAGGGAAAAATAAACGTTCAGACTTAAATGTCATTACTGTTGGCACGAAGAGATGAATTAGACAGGGCGCATCTGACAAAGCCCAAGCCTAGGACCTGTGAGCTGTATGTGTGTCACCATTCAGTCAGGTCCCAGGAATGCATCTGGGATCCAGGTGCCCTCAGCCCACTGTCGTGCAGTCTCCTTGTGGCTGAAGGGGAAGTCATTGCAGCACCTGTGGCCAATCTTGAGTGTCAGATGAGATCAAAGGTACTTCAGAGTTAAATGGAAGATGAACATACAGTGGGGCCTTGACTTACGAGTTTAATTCGTTCCGTAGCGGAGCTCATAACTCAAATTACTCGTATGTCAAATCAATTTTCACCATTACAATGAATTGAAATGCCATTAATCCGTTCCGGACACCCAAAAAACACCGCAATTGTTTTGTTAGATGTTTTTAAATAAGAAAAATGTATTTAAAAATAACGAATATTGTATAAAACACAATACTGAACAATAGAATGTAGTGCAATAAACTTGTTTTATAAAGTTTAATGTACAGCATTTACCTTAGAGATCAAATGACTTAAAGATGCTGATGGAGTTGGAGGAGAAAGGCTGAACTGAATAACTGAATCTTATTTGCTGATTTTTGCCCTTTTCGCCACACTTTCAGCACTTTCATCTACAGGAGTTTTCGATAAAAACCTGTCCAATGAGATCTGTTTCATCCTCCCTTTCAGAATATTTCTGAAATGAGTTAGGCAAGTGTCATTAAATAGCTCCATCGCACGCCCAGTTGCAATTTTTTCTGGGTGTTTCTTTTGAATAAAGTCTGAAAGTTTCTCCCACATTCCCAACATTTCCTTTATCTCACTTATAGAGATA
>NW_005370427.1:633242-638328 GCF_000412655.1 Myotis brandtii
CCGAATTTTAGCTCGCAACTCAAAGCAAAAAATCGGCTGAGAGACAGCTCGTATCTCGAAAAACTCGTTAGTCGGGACACTCGTAAGTCAAGGCCCCACTGTACTCTGAAGGTCACATCTTCAGTTACTCGGCTAGATTTCCTTTATGCAGAAATTAGTACCATGTCAGTTTATGGGAAACAGAAAAATTAATTTGTGTTTGAACAAATTATGGATTCTCCAAAATTTAATATCTTTTTTCTGCATCATAAGAAACAGCCTTGGGACTGTGCTCACAGTGTGGAGAATTTCTGTCGACATTCTAGATCGAGCATTATGTTTAAAATTGTGCCTTCTCTGAGCAGAGGTCAACCAGATGTGAGATATCAGACCCTGGAATTTCACCTTATAGAGAAGTGATAAAGTTGTACCATATTTTCCTCGTAGCCTTGGAACAATGAAAAACGAATCATAACCGTTTTCCGTTTTTGACAGAGGGCACATGGGCTGGACAGATTGCTTAGGATTGATGGTTTCATGTGACCCTAGAACACATTTGAGCACTTGAAGATGATCAAAGTAATGGCAGTCCTCGCTGTACAAACTGATTTTCACATGTTGGTACATAAACTAGTTACTCTATGATTATGTATAACTGCTCTGTTTTTATATTACTACTAGAGGCCCAGTGCACAAATTTGTGCATGGGTGGGGTCCCTTGGCCTGGCTGGCGATCGGAGCCGATCGGGGTTGGGGAGGGTCGGCCGGCCAGGGGGAGGGACTGTGGGAGATTGGCCGGCGGGGACCCCCCCAATCGGGGCCAATCAGAGGGGCCGGCCAGCCAGGAGGAGGGACTGCAGGAGGTTAGCCATCCGCCCCCCTAACCCCTGATCAGGGCCATCCAGCTCGGGGGAGGGGGGGGGCTGGCCAGCCCATGAAAGATTGGCCAGCTGGGGGGAGGCATCACAGGAGGTTGACCAGCAAGCCCCCCAATCACGACAAATTGGGGAGCCAGCTGTGGGGAGGGACTGCAGGAGGTTGGCCAGCTGGCTGTGAGAGGTTGGCTGGCTATGGGAGATTGGCTGTGGGAGTGCTCTGACCACCAGGGGGCAGCTCCTGCATTGAGTGCCTGCCCCCTGGTGGTCAGTGTGCATCATAGTGACCGGTTGACCGGTCGTTTGGTCATTCGGTTGTTTGGTCACTTAGGCTTTTATATATATAGACTAGAGCCCGGTGCATGAATTAGTGCACAAGTGGGGTCCCTCAAGGTGGCCTGCGGGGATCGGGCTGAAACCAGCAGTCCAACTCTGCCTGCCACTCCTGCCTGCCGCTCCTGCTCATCCCAGTCTTGCTACACCTGCCATGGGCTCGCACCCAGTCAGTCCCGATTGGGAGAGGCTCACGCCACCACAGTGGCACTCACCAGCCATGAGTCCTCCATCTGGCACCCATCCCAAAGAGGGTGGGAGACTGGGATGCGATTGGCCTTCTGGGCAGGCAGTGGGATGCCTTTGCAGGCCCAGGATATGGATCTATCCCACTGACATTCGAGCTGGTTGTTGGGAGCCACCTGGCAGGCACTTTTATATTGTTTCTTCCTTACAGAGCATCTAGGGAGGGGAAGCAGCCACAGTGCTCAAGGCTGACTTCCAGGAGGCCAGTGGCGCTGTCGGGATCATGCTGGTGGCGCCAGTCCATTGGTGCCTGGCCCGTTCTCTGAAGATTGGACCTGCAGGACTACTGAGGGAATGAGTGGCTGCCGCCGGGCTGGTGAGCCACCGGGACGGGTCAGTCAGCTGAGCAGCGCTCCTGCTGTGGGAGTGCACTGACCACCAGGGGACAGCTCTTGGATTGAGTGTCTGCCCCTGGTCAGTGCACATCATAGCAACTGGTTAACCAGTCATTCGGTCGTTCAGTCTTTGGGTTGCTTAGGCTTTTATATATATAGATTGAGTATTAGTATTGCTTACAGAAACTTTCAGAAGATGGCAAAGATGATGGTGTCAGCTGGATCTATACATGACAAATACCCGTAGACTTCAGTGATACTCCTGCGCCTCTTCTGGACTCCTGGGTTTGCCGTTGCTTTTCCGTTCATAATAGCTCTTTTAAAATGTTTCACTGGAAGATCACAAGGCTTGGTCTGTGGATCTTTGCTAATCTTTCTCCAAAGTCTCTCCTAAGGTCTGCATAGATGACGTCGACACTTTTATCTCAACGTCTCTCTGCTGGCATCCCATCCCACATCTAGTAAATTCCTTCTGTATCTTAGTATGTTGATACTTCCTCATTATCTCACATTCAGAATGCCCAAGGTGAACCTATTCGTGACTCCTCATGACCTGCTGTCTCCTGTGTCTCGGCTTGTCCCAGCCCCTTGCACCTGGAACATCTCATACATTTTAGTATTCTAATTGCATAGCTAACCCTTTACTTACATTTTGTTTGAAAGGTGCTTTGGGCTCTGCCAAACATGGACTGCTTCTTTATCTGGGCCAGATTATGAGTCTGTTTCCTTAAGGAGATGAAAAATTCAGTAGCCCACACAGCAGAGCACCCAGGGTTTCACACGCCCTTTCATCCCATTTGTATCCGGGTCTATGAATGTCTTGGCCTTACCCCACCCTCTGCCCTCTGCCTGAGGAGGACAGTTCTGGCTGCAGAGCTAGAACAGCTTCCTCTGTGATGGGACAGACCCGAGGAGGTGCCCTAAGATGTCTTGTTGTGATTCTGCCGAGAGTGGAAAGTTTGGAATTACAGTGATATTTACTTCAACTTATTTTTGCATTGTAGAGATAAAAAAATACTTTCTCCCTAATCTATTCTGGGGGCTCACAGAGCCAAAGATAAAGGCAGGGTATCTAAACAAAGGAATGAGTGGCTGTTGCTCATTCATCTTAGAGACTTGCAGGGAAAAGCCGTAGAGATGTTCGGTTCCTTTCTTAAAGAAAAGACAACCAGTATTGTCTATAAACATCCTCTATTCCCAAGGTTTAAACATTTTTAACTGGCCAGTGTCTGAGGTTTCAGACCTCTTTAGGGTATTTCCCCAAATGTCTTCCATTACATGTGTGGTCGTGTTTCCCCTCCTGCCCATTCTGATTGCTCCTGTGTCTGGAATCTTGCCGTCTCCAAAACTTCTCTCTGCTCCCTTTACATTCACATTTTTCCGTCTTACTTTAAAGACATCACTTCTAGCCTCAACAGCCTTCATTACCTGCCATCTTCCTTTGTCTTCGACGGCCAGGCAGAGTCCTCTCCATCATGACCCCATCCTTGAAACCTTATTTGTATTTCCTAAATTCTCAACTAACTCTTACCAATGTAGCCAATTCTCTTTCCCTTCTAGAACTTTGCCCGTAGTTATGCTTCACTTGGGGTTTCCTGCCGCCATCCTTCACAGTGAACAGAGTATATCTTTCAGGACTCACCCTCCGTGCTGCCGCCCCACAAGGACCACACGCACCCTTCCTCCCTCAAATGTCACGTCCTTGTGCTCATCTTACCCCGTAAAGTGCTTCAACTAATCTTCAAGCTGTGGGACAATAGAACGTGTTTTATATTTTCTGATATGACGAACACAGCATATTTGATTGCAGGCTAATACTTCTTTATTAGTTAATCAGAATTTTTAAAAATTACAAATGGCTCTCCTCAGGAATGGAAAATAAAAGCACATTTTTTTCCTTCTGTGTTTACTATACATTTGTAACTAATAAAAAACAGCAAAAGGAAAGGGAGTTATTTATAAGGTATCTTTCAAAAAAGCATTTTTATTGACTTCAGAGAGGAAGGGAGAGAGAAAGAGATAGAGATAGAAACATCAGTGATGAGAGAGAATCATTAATCAGCTGCCTCCTGCATGCCCCACACAGGGAATCAAACCCACAACCTGGGCATGTGCCCTGACCAGGAATCAAACCATGACCTCCTGGTTCATAGATCAATGCTCAACCACTGAGCCACACCGGCTGGGCATAAATACCTCTTTAATGAGCAGGTTATGAAGATATTTACACTCTCCCCTGTAAGCCAGCCTGATTTGATCTCTGAGTGAGTGTTAATTCAAAGACAGTCACAGACAGCAGGACGGCATCATGCTCTTCCTACAGGCCCCACCTTGGTCTCCCTCCCTTTGAAGCATATTTCACACCTTTGTGTGAGTTGACAAGGATGGTTTGTCCTGCTTTGACGATCACTGTGGGGAGGAGGCTATCTGTATTTGACTGGGGCCCTAAACGGGCAGTATTTAGAGTTCCCTTTACTGTCAACCATAAAAGATGTTGAACTTTTATTATGACTCTTTTTGATTTTATGAAATAATATATATATAGCCAGGGGCCATCACCACCAAACGGATGACCAAACAGGCTGAGTGGGGCGGCAAGGTCGGCAGGGGGGTTAGTGAAGGACTACCAAACGACTGAACAGCAGGCTGTGTGGGGCGACCAGGCTGGCAGTGGGGTTAGTGAGGGACAACCAAACGACTGAACAGCAGGCTGCGTGGGGCAACCAGGCCAGCAGGGGGGTTAGTGCGGGATGACAAAATGACTGAACAGCAGGCTGTGTGGGGTGACCAGGCTGGCAGGGGGGGGCCATGAGAGGCGACCAAGACAGCAGTCGGGGCAGTTGGGGGTGACCAGGCCAGCAGTGGGAGCAGTGGGGCGAATAGGCCAGCAGAGGGGGTCAGAGGGGCAACCAGGCTGGCAGATGGGGGCAGTGAGGGGTGACCAGACTGGCAGGGGAGCAGTTGGGGGCAACCAGGCCTGCAGGGGAGGCAGTTAGGGGTGACCAGGCTGACAGGAGAGGCAGTTAGGGGTGACCAGGCTGGCAGGGGGCAGTTAGGGGTGACCAGGCCAGCAGAGGGGGGCTGTTGGGGGCAATCAGGCCAGCCTAATGAAGGATTAATTAAATCTATAATAATAAAAACATAATATGCTAATTAGACCGGGCAGCCGAACGACCTTCCGGACGTCATTCCAGACGTACTTCCGGACAAAGCCGCGTAGCCAGGCTGGCAGACAGAGGTGGTTAGGAGTGATCAGGCTGATAGGGGGACCAGTAGGGGCAATCAGGCAGGCAGGCAGGTGAGCAGTTAGGAGCCAGC
>NW_005370427.1:638487-655267 GCF_000412655.1 Myotis brandtii
GCACGAATTTTGTGCACCGGGCCTCTAGTCCTATATAATAAAAGCCTAATATGCTGAGTGTCCAACCATTCATTCGACCATTCGACCAGTTGCTATAACACTCACTGACCACCAGGGGGCAGACGCTCCAACCAGTAGGTTAGCTTGCTGCTGAGGTCTGGTTGATCAGGACTAGGTGAGATGGGCTGGACACGCCCTAGAGCCCTCCTACGGTCCCTCCCCAGCCCCGATCATGCATAGGTTGGGTCCCTCAGCCTGGCCTGTGCCCTCTCACAATCCAGGACCCCTCAGGAGATGTTGGAGAGATGGTTTTAGCCCGATCCCCGCAGGCCAGGCTGAGGGACCCCACCGGTGCACAAATCCATGCACCGGGCCTCTAGTAAAAAATAAACATTGATAACTTTTTTAGAGGCAAATACCTAAAATAACAACCTCAATCTAAATCATACCCACAGTCACTGTGTCTTTATTTTACAGATCAGCCAAGAGGTGTTCTAGTCGGTCAAATAAAGGCAATGACAGAAAATATGGATGTGACCAAATAAAGGACCAATACCCATTATCTGACTGTGAAGGGCACCCACACTTTCAAGATTAAATGGGAAGACTAGCGGTGTGCTAGCATTGAGGCTAACAGTCCATCTCTGAGTTGATGTGGCTCATAAGACTTTGTGGCAACTGTTCATAAAGCAAGTGTGTGATTTTATGAGAGAAGTAATGACCTGAAGGGTTGATGCTAGTGTTCTTGCTGCAGCTCATAGGATATCTTTGATGTCATTTGTACCATAAGGATATTTGCAAGAATGCTTGATATATTGTTTTTCATTCAAGTGACTTCATGTCAAAAGACTCCACATTTCCAGATTAGTTATTTCCTATGTGGCAAATGTTATTAAATGCCTACAATGTGTGGATTCCCAGTGGGTAGTGTAAGTGATACACTGTTTGTCCAAGAGGAGTCCCCTTTGACCCTGCCATGGAGCACTGTCTGGTGCCCATGCACAGGGCGTGGCCTCACCCACGACTTCTGAAAGGAGATCTGAGATCTGAGTTGAAAATTGGGAATATGCCTTTTCGGGAAGAAATCCAGATGATCCCGTGCGCCCTAAAGTTTGAGGATTATTGGGTTAGTGAGTAAAAGCGTGAGTCATTAGAAGCCCACCCACTTGATTGGAGTCCCATTTTATTGATAAGCATGCCCCTTTTATTGAGCAACTCGCCCTCCCCGCGCTTCCGTTCCTGCACACTTCACCTCGGTGCAGCAGCAAACAAAGCTATGTTGTTTCTATGAGGAGAAGGGGCAGCACACGACGTCTGAACAGAGTTCCTAGAGCGTTTGGAAACAGCAGGCCCTAAGATGTATGTTAATTAGTAAGATTCTAGTGCTAAGCTAAATGCACAGTATTCTTCAATCTGGATTTTCATATCTAGTGGAATTCAATAAATAGAAACTCTTCTCTGGATGAGGACGATGGCTGAGGCCTAAATAGCTGGGGCGGGGGGTGGGGGGTGACAACTGAAGTAGGGTCAGATGCTGTCAGAACACTGCTTCATGAAAGAAAAAGACAGACAGGCAAGGGGGAGACTATTCCTGGACGCCATCTGTCTTCTCTGCTTCCTACTTCGTGTGCTTCTGGCAACCTCTTTCTCCGGATAACGTGCTTTTTTTTTTTTTTCGTATTTAGAGGCTGCTGGTCCCATCACAGTGACCCAGCAATGATGGATTTGGACCATGCATTCATCCTTCAAAGAAAAAAAACAACACACATCCTGAGAATTTAAGTTTACCATAATTACAGAACTACTATTTTTCTCAGAAATCATGCTCTATCTTTCTTAGTTTATTTTCCCTTCACATTTTCCCCTCGGTTATCTTTCTACCAAGATTTGCAAAGAATCAGGAGCTGTCCACTGAATCCGGTGATGAGTAAATGAAGCAAGGTCTTCACTGTCCTGAGCCTCATGGTCAGAGGCCGGGGGTCAGGATGATAGAGGGGATACGGAAATACACACACATCAATGACTAGGGAAGCTAGGAGGCTAATGTCAGATAGTGACACAGGCCAAGAACAGCATGAGACAAGGCGGCATTGTTGAAAGTGATGGGCGAGCTTCTTTTTTTTTTTTTTTAAATATATTTTATTGATTTTTTATTGATTTTTTATAGAGAAGAAGGGAGAGGGACAGAGAGCTAGAAACATCGATGAGAGAGAAACATCGACCAGCTGCCTCCTGCACGCCCCCCAGTGGGGACGTGCCCGCAACCAAGGCACATGCCCCCGACCGGAATCGAACCTGGGACCCCTGAGTCCGCAGGCCGACGCTCTATCCACTGAGCCAAACCGGTTCGGCGGGCGAGCTTCTTTACAAAAGTCAGGAAAAGGGTCTGGTGTCGGTCCCCTGCCCAGGGAATGGGTTCCTGGAAGCAGTCAGTCATTTACAGGTGAATTCAGGCACAGTAAACCCTTACACGGAATAGGCTTGTCCTTTGTGAAGAAAACCAGAGCAGTGGTTCCAGGACTGGTCCCAGAGGAAGCCAGGCCACATGTCACCTGCAGTCTTGAAGGCCACACAGTAAGGAGTTTTCTAAATTTTTTTTATACTCACAGAGTACATGCTTATTGATTTGAGGGGGGGGGGAGAAAGAGAGAGAAACATTGATCCATTGCCTCCCATACTCACCCCAACCAGAGGTTGAACCCATAACCTAGGTATGTGCCCTGACCGGGAATCGAACCTGCAACCTTTCCGTGCACGGGATGATGCTCCAACCAACTGAGCCACACAGGCCAGGACAGGAGCTTTCCATTTTCATCTGAGGATAAGCCTCAGCCAGCGGAGCGTGTGGGCAGTGGAGTGATGGGATCTGACTCATGCTTTTGAAAGAAGAGCCTGGCCGCTCTGTGCCTGGTGAATATGATGAAGCAGGAATGGCGGGAAACTGCTAGGACACAATTGCAACAGGTGAAGGGTGCTGTGTTCTGGGGTCTGGAGTTGGGTGTATCAGGGAAGGTGTTTGATAATCTATGCAGAAGGGTTTTGCATTTACTGAACAATTGAATTCGTCATGTGAGAGGAAGGGAGGGGTCAATGATGACCAAGATTTGGGGAATAAACAGATGGCTTAACTTGTTTACTGAATGGCACATTTACTGATAGGAGGAAGGTTGAAAACACAGTTCTGACCATTGTAAATCTGCAGTTTGTAACTCTGAGTTCCAGGAAAGGGTAAAGTTGAGTGTCATCTGTGCACGGGTTGTAGCTAAAGCCCTGAGACCCCATGCCATGGCCTAGCTGGAGAGTGCGCTAGACAGGGAGCAAGACGCATGCAGCACTGTGATGTCCGATGTCTGGTGGGGAGGAGCCACCAAGGAGGAGAAGAGGTTAACGAGGTAGGAGATCCAGCATCTTGGGTTCCTCTGAGGCAAAGAAAATGTGTGTTTCTGGAAAGCACTGTGACTTCTGTCAAATGCTGCTGAAAGGCCAAGCAGCAGTGAATGACCCGTCCCCGGGACCACGTGCAATCTGGCAGAGCTCTTCATTGCAGGGGAGGAGTGGATGGGAAGTTAGGAAGGGAAGGGACAATAAAAGCCCAAACTCTTTCATAGGATTCTGCATGAAACAGGAAGAGGGAAGGGGGCATGGCCAGTGGAATGAGGCCTCCTAGTGATTTCTCATCAGCATCCCATTAAGCCCTGTTGCATGCCAAGTGTACCAACCCAGCCAAGAGAGGAAGAGCACTTGCTGATGCCGGAGAGAAAAACATCATCACAGAAGCAATATTCTTAGGAAACATCAACGGAGGGGAACTCAGGACACCGATGGAGAGCCCGGCCCACATGGGAGCAGGGGCTGCTGTTCTGCGGAGCCGGCCTCTCTGGCTGCGAGCAGGCAGGTCGGCGGGGCGCCCAGGCTGGTCCGGCTGCAGAACAAGGCCGGTCAGTAACAAAAGGCAGGGAACAGGGACAAGAAAGAGCTTACGGTCAAATAAGTGCCCACAATAATCTCTATTTCTGTTGCATGATATCCATGTCGACGGTATTTTAACTACAGATTCTGGCAAGTTTGCCTGCTTTCATTTTCCAGCGAGATGTGATGCTTCGCCCTGTCCTGGTGCCATGGGCGAGCTGCTCGCACAGACTGAGACGGCCTGGCATTGGCTCTGACACCACTGACATCGCATCGCAGCCATGGTTTCAGTTTCCTAAAACTAGGCTGTCCGTGGTGCCCTTCCCCCGGAGCACCGTCTACTTCAAGGCATGTGTTGGGCTCAGGGATGTCGGGTGTTTGGGTGTCAGTAAATGACGGTTACTCTCCATGTAGGAGACTCTGATCTGTTCTGGCTGAAAGCAGACCCTGTGGGAGAAAGGGCCGGAGCGCCGGGTACATCCTGGTCTCACCACAGGCAGAGCCAGGCCGCACCCCAGAATCCCAATGGTCCGACTGGGGAGCATTTCTGAACCACTGTGCCGGTTTCTCCTCTAAAAACAGGCTGATCGCTCGCTGTGTCCTGAAGGCGATGCCTGAGGACTGACCATCGCAGAGCCGCGGGCAGCGCTGCCTGTCCGGCCGTGTCATCCTCAGTCCTGCAAATGCTCGCGAGCTTTTTACTTATTATGTCATAGTTTAAAGTTTAAATATAAATTCCTTTAAATTCTACAAACATATACGTGAGCTTTTTTTTAAAGGAAAGAGACCAAAGAAATAACAGGTGTTAAAGGGCTCCCAGCGGCCCGGGGCAGAGCCGGGAGCTCAGCCTGCCACGCCCAGCCCCGGCCTCAGCCGCTGCTCTCCAGTGGTCTCAGTGGGAGGAAGGCACTCCTTGCCCTGGTCCTGCTGCTCCGGGTCCAGCTGTCACCGGAGATGCCTGAGCATGGAGGTCTCCCACACTGCCTGTTCCGACTGGCTTTTCCCATTTCGGGGGAGAGGGGACCCTCTCCGGGGCCGTCCAACATTCCGCAGGGGCAGAGGCGGCTGAAGACTTCCAGCCCCAGCAGAAGGGCGCCGAGGCCATGGAATTAAGTAAAGGTAGACACAAAGGACAGGCTTTCTTTCCTAGAAAGAACCCTCCGCCTCCCACGGGAAGGAGCGCACCGCAGGGACACGCCAGGCCTCGTTTCACTGGCAGCTCATCACCTCTGGCCGATGACAGGCCCTCGTGCCTCCCAGGGATGCGACTTTACAAAGGCGGCATTCCTCTCTCTTCTCTTTAGTGCTGCAGTGTGAAGGGTCCCAACTGGTCAGCAAGAGCCATTGGGATTCCCTTCAGGATGTGTTTCTGGGCCTGAGGATGGGCTGCCAGGGACCTCGAGCCCCGAAGGCCTGGATACTGGCCACGCGTCCTCGCAAGAAGTGGGTGGTTCTAAGGCCAGGACTGGGGCTCCTAGCCGGTGGATTCAGTTAAATGCTCTGTTCCCCGCCAGCCACGGGTGCGGGAGGGGTCCCTGAGGTTATACTTGGAAAGAATTCACAGACACCCTCCCTCTAAGGTGGGAATATTCTGATCATGAAAGCACTGAGACAAAAATAACTTTGCAGACTTTTGAATAAATCAGATTTTGGTTCAACTCCTAGCTCTACCACTTAGCACCTATGTGATTCTGGGCTGTGTCTTTAATATTTAACTTATAATAATCCTTACTTTATATTGTTGTGTCATGTGAGATAACACATAGGACATGTTTGGCTCTTTTTAGCATACTACTGTAATGTAGCCAGTCAATAGTAACAATACGCATAGGTATCAGTTAAAATACTATTATCTACAAATAACATAAAACACAGAGTAGCTCAGACTCTACGGACACGCAGCCTCCTAGGCCAGAGGCCAGGGCAGGGAGGTCAGCAGGACCTGCCCCACTGATGCCACATGGTCTGGCGGTGGCCAGGGAAAGGGGTGGTGAGAAAGGGCCGGCATTTCCCCGTGTTCTTTCCTCCTCGGCTTTGCTGGGAGAGAGATTACTGGGAAAGAGGCTTTGTAACCCACACGCCCCACCTACTCTCACCCAGCCCGTCCAGAGAAAGGGGCTGTGTCTTTCCGTCTCTGTAAGTCCAAGCAGATGCACCTGCAGCTTCCTAACTTGCTCACGTGTGAGCCGTTCCGGGAGTGGGAACTGTCACAGGCGCAAGCCCTGGACATTTGCCGGTCACTGTAGCAAGAGCCTGGAGTGAGCTCAGAGCAGAGCTCGGAGATGTCAGCCTCCGGCGTTGCTCTGACTGCCGTGCTCCCGGCTCCTGTTGCTGTGCTGCTGACACATGTGAAGCTCCAACCGCCGCTCGCTGTGAAGTCCAACACCTGGTGGTAGGGGGTGGTTCGTCTGTTGAGATTTTGACCAAACTCTTAATATTTATCCTCTAATGTTAGGTGGTGTATGGGTACCCAAAGGAAAGAAATGTTGTTTTTAAGGTTTTGGCTTTTTTCATACATTATTTTTATTCTATCAATCAGCAAAAATTATTAACAAATAGTAAAAGTTGTGAAATTCAATGAAAAGAGAAAAGTTGACACCATTTGGAAATTAAGTCTTTTCTGGAATTTATAACATGAACAGATATTTGGGGATCAGGAAAAGTGTCTTTCAGTGATTTTTTAAATAATGTAATATTTGAAGGTCATATTTCAGAATGTTTTTACTAATTTGACAGAAGGGCAAGACGTCCACTTGCTGTGTGCGATGTGGTCAGATCTGCTGTCCCTGTGTGCAGAGCGGGATCCGATGGGCATGGTCCTGGATTTGTGGGGCACCCCAGGCGGTTCCGAGCCTGGCCGCTGTGACCTCCCAAGGATGCAGGGCAGGCTCGCTTCATCAGGTCCCTCCTGCATGCCCCCTGCTTCTCCGGCCTTCTCCCCGCGGTCTGGAGAGCAGCTCACCATGCTGGTGTCCCTTGCGCTGGAGGAAGATAATGTCTCTTCGAGGCTGTGGTTCTACTTCCCAAACCAGTTGAGCTGGGAAGCTGGAGGCGCCTTCTCCCCAGAACCGACCCCGGCCTCGCACAGCGCTTGCCGCTTGCATCTAGCAAGTGGCGCTCTCAGGTTCGTCTCCCAGAAGGAGGTAAGGACGGGAACCCTTTGGTTCCTGTAGGCGGCCACACCCTTTCTCTCAGTCTAGGAGTCCAAGGCTGCGGAGATGACTTTGGAGGCGCTGGGGAAGATCAAAACATTTCCCCTCATCTGCCTCACTGTTTCCAGCAGAAAGTTCCAGCACAGGAAGCCCCTGAGCCTGACGGAGCCTCATCCTTGAAAGGGCTAGAGCACCAGGAGATGAGTACTCAGGCTCTTGAAAACTGCAGGATCACGAGGCCACGTGTGCTGTTAGGGTGAGTCCACTGGGGCCCACACAGCTGCGAGCATGCGCAGGCCGCTGGCCATCAGCCCGAGCCGGGCGCCAGGGACGGGCCCAGCAGCACAGCGGGGCAGTGATGCCAGTGGGCGCCCAGCTGTGGGCACGCGCGCTGGGGACCGTTCATACATCTGCTCAGGCCGCAGTGGCTGTGCCACTGGGCACCCGCCGCCTTGGAGCAGAAGTGAAAGTGGTCAATCCAGGCGCTTGGGGGTCTGTGGGAGGGACTCGCAGAGGCGCTGACTCCAGCGATCTCCGGAAGGCGTCCGGGATGCAACCATTAGCTGACAGAGCATCTGACTCGGAGGACCTGTGATTAAAATTTTAATCCGTTCTAATATTTGTCCAATTAAATCAGTTGCAGGCATTTGGGCTGAAAGCCAGCTTTTACATTAGGGAGCAATACTTTTCAAAAGGGTTTGGCCTGAAATGGTGGCTCCAGTGCTTTATTGTATTTGGATGAGAGAAAGAAATACAGAAGGAAAACATGGAGAGGATGCACAATTCGACGAAAGTTAACTTTTCCCTCAAAAAGCGAGGTTGCAGGCCACTGGCCATTCTCTTGATCCCATAGATCCTTTTTGGGAGTGAGGCTGCCGCTCCTTGGCTCATTCATTCATTCATTGAACAAATGTGTGTCATGAGCTTCCTTAGCACCGTGTCAATGATGCCGCCCCAGAGGAGCCACGGCCTCCAGCGGTTTATGCTGTGGGAACGACGCCTCTGCAGCAGGTACAAAGAGCCACGTGACGGCAGGCGGTGCTGCGTCTGCTTGGCTCCGAACAGTCAGCAGAAGCGGCAGCTCAGAGCACGCAGCCACCCACCAGTGAGGCGGTCCTCAGTCCCTCTCCAGGTCGCGCCGCTCTGTGAGTGCCTCCCCCGCTTCCACATTACAATCTCGCCATCGAGTGTCCGTGGAGGATGGGAGCCATGCCTGCAGGTGCATCTCCCAGAGCTTCTTCCCCTGTCACTGAACAGACGGGGATGTTCTTTCCCCCGTGAGGGAGGGTGCTCCTGCGCATGCTGCCCTCTCTCTGGCTTTGCCTGTCTGGTTAGTTTCTCCACCCATCTATTACCCATCCGTCTCAATTATTTATCTATTCAACTATCAACCATCTGTCTCTACCTCTCGTGGGTGATTTCCATACTCCAACGCCCCTGCTTTCTAACAGGTGCCCTGTCGTGGCTCACACATAAAGTTACAATAGTTTGAAGTCAGACTGGGAAAAGCTAGCGAGACTGATCACGTACCCAAGCAAGTGGCCCCCTGTCCCCGGCCACCTGGAACATTAAAGGCAGAAGGTTCACATAATAAGATGAAATGTCTTTCATTGTATAATCAAAGAAACAAGCAAATATACAAAACTCTCCTTCACCCTGTGCGCCCACTCAGTTCCTTTCTGGTACCCTTTATGTCTAAAATTCTTACAATAATTTCTGCAGTTTCTTTTTCTGACTACTTCCTTGTCTATCATTTACTCTTTAAAATACTCCAATCAGCTTGTGCTCTCGGAGATTACCATTGTCACAAATCACCAGGCCTCATGCAACCTCTGCTTCTCCCTCGGAAGCTCCTTCTTTGAATTGTTTCCCCTTCACTTTCATGACTGAGTTCAGAATGACTGGCTTTCCCCTAAGGTTCCTCATTTTATTGTTTCTCCCTCTCTGCTGCCAGCTCCACTGCCTCCATCTGACCTGAGTGCAAATGCTGTCCCCTCTCCTCCTCCCTCTTCCTTCTCTTTCCTCAGGTCATCTCACCCAGCCATGTGGTTTCATATCTATCCTGATATATAAAAAGCTAGGGGCCGTCATGACCTAAACGACCAGACAGACAACCGAACAGCAGGCTGGCAGCGGGAGGGGGCTGTGGGTTCACATCTAAAATGACCAAACAAACAGTCACCAGGAGGTGCATGGAGGTGGGGCGCCTCCCGTGTGCGGTGGGAGGTGGGAGGCAGGAGGCAGGAGTCAGGAGGCAGGAGTCAGGAGGCGGGAGTCAGTCTAGGGAAAATTTCTCAGACTTGCTTGGTGCTGGGACTGGATGCATCCGAACTCACGGCAGGCTCTGCAGAGGTTCCTGGTGGCTGAGGGTGCACAGCCGGAGTGGGTGTGTGCATGAGCGTGGACCCGAGCGACACATACACACATACACTCACATGCCCGCACCCACACAGGGCCCTCGGCCGTGCCACCCGCGCCTCCCTGGACTTCACCCTCCAGCCTAGATCCCCCTGGTCCCGTGCCTGGTGGCCTGTCTCCGCCTAAAGTTTCTCAGTAACACAGCGTGTGGAGTTTGGGAGTCAGGATTGGGAGCGACAGTCTCCCCACCACCCGCTATCCCCACCCACCCACCCAGCCAGGGAAAGGGACAGGGAAGGGTGCCGGGGGCTCTTACCACTCAGGGCTGGCGGGGATGCGGCCAGAGGGGGACACAACCAAGCTGCCCCACCCCACCCCGCGGCCCGCCAGGGCTGGACCTGCCCCATGTGCCCCGCCCCAGCCCTGGAGCTCCGGGGGCGTTGGGTGCGCCCCTCCCCCGGCTGGGATGGTCCCTGCTGCACTTCCACCTCCTTGGGAAACTTTGCTTTTCCAGCTCTGTCCCTGCGGGAGAGCTGTAGGGGTGCCAGATCCCTTTCCTTCCTTCAAAAGTGCCCTGAAAAGCTCGCAGACAGCTATGCCGGGAAGGGGTTGCTCAAGTTCAGCAGGAGTTTGCGATTTGCTGAAGGCCCATTGAACAGTTTTCTCTTACCCCGTTTGTGGGAGTGTAATCTGATTTAAAACCAATGGACTAAACAAACAGAAGCACTTTCTAGAAAGTCAATTTGGAAATGTGGATCAAAATTCAAGTGAATTAGCTTTGGGTCAGGAGTTCCATGTCTGTGAATGTGTCCTAAGTAAACAGTCAAATAAGCAACTATGTTTACTGTAGTTGTTGATGCCAGGGGAAACCGGAAACAGCCCCACAATAAAGAGTCAGTGCAGTAAACCATAGTAATGTCAAAGTCAGGGATAACACTGTAGCCATTAAAAATCATGTCTGTAGCCCTAGCCAGTTTGGCTCAGTGGATAGAGCGTCAGCCTGCGGACTGAAGGGTCCCAGGTTCGATTCCGGCCAAGGGCATGCACCTTGGTTGCCGGCACATCCCTAATAGGGGGTGTGCAGGAGGCAGCTAATCAATGTTTCTCTCTCATCGATATTTCTAACTCTCTATCCCTTTCCCTTCCTCTCTGTAAAAAATCAATAAAAATATTTTTTTAAAAAATCGTCTCTACATCCAATTCGTTGACATGAAAAGAAGGCCATAGCCAAATATTAAGTGGAGGGCAGGGGAAGCTCAGAAGAGGGCATGTATATTTATATGTATGTATATTTTATATGTCAGGGAAATAACAGTTTTAAAAACAGTGATTCTCCCTGAGTTCCACAATTGTGAGTGTTAGCAAATTGTGTTTCAGGTGTGACAGGTGCCTTTGGTGCCCCCCACACACAGACATCCTTGCCTGTGGACAGCCTGAACCTTTGCCGCACCTGCCCCTCTCTGCTGTGGCAACGGCCCAATCAGACATTCCCTTTTATAGAGCTGGTTTCCTTCCCTCCTTTGCCCAAACCACGCCTTTACAACAAAAGAATATTAACCAAGCAATCCTAACAACAAGTTTTGTTGCCGACTGCAACTTATGCCCTTTTACGCAAATGTTGTTGCTTTCAAGCCTACCAGGTTGTATTTCAAAACTTTTATTTTTCTGCAACTTGACCATTTTCTATTCGCTTAAACTATTCTGGAGTATTTTAAATACATATAGAAAAGTACAGAATAATATGACAAATACTTATCTATACTAATAAAAGGGTAATATGCTAATTAGACCAGACATCTTCCAGACATCCTTCCGGAAAAAGCCACGGTGGCAGGGGCGGAGGCATAGGCAGTTAGGGGCAACCAAGCTGGCAGGGGAGGGCAGTTAGGGGCAACCAGGCAGGGAGATAGGTGATTGGTTAGGAGCCAGCGGTCCCAGGTTACGAGAGGGAGGTGGGATCGGGCCTAAACCTGCAGTCAGACATCCCCTGAGGGGTCCTGGAATGGAGAGGGTGCAGGCTGGGCTGAGGGACCTCCTCCTGTGCATGAATTTCATGCACTGAGCCTCTAATATATATAAACGCCTAAGCAACTGTTACAACTGAATGACCGGAACAACCAGAACAACTGGTTGACCAGTCACTATGATGCTCACTGTCCACCAGGGGGCAGACTCTCAATGCAGGAGCTTCCCCTGGTGGTCAGTGTGCTCCCACAGGGGGAGTACCACTCAGCCAGAAGCCGGGCTCATGGCTGGCGAGCACAGCTGCAGTGGCCGGAGCCTCTCCCGCCTCCGAGGCAGCACTACTGAGCAGTGGCAGCAGGTGCAGTGGACCGGGATGAGCGTGAGTGGCACAGCACCCGGCCCCAGCTTGGGCTCCTCCCTGGCCGCAGGCCACTTGGCACACTGCTACATCCCTTGGGGGATGTCCCACTGCTGGTTTAGGCCCGATCCCTGGCAGTGGGATCCCAGGGGGTCCCAGATTGCGAGAGGGCGCAGGCCAGGCTGAGGGACCACCCCCACCTCAGCCCCCAGGCAAAAATCCATGCACCAGGCTTTTAGTGTGCTAATAAAACAATTAAGTTCTCAGTGTGGCCTTCTTGTCTTGGCATTTGCATGTGAATGATTTACTGGCATGTTCAAGTTAATGAATCCAAAGTTAAACTATTTCCATTTTCATAAAAATCTCACAACACAGTCAGTTTTGTACTAAACAACTCAAGAGTCATCTGGATTCTTCTTTTGTCTTACCTCCCATTATCAATGTATCAGTAAGTCTCAGTGGTTTCCTTTCACACCCAAATAGCATTGATTCTCTTTTTCTTCTGCTACCATATCTGCTCAGGTCACGGTCTCACGCCCGAATCATTCTTATCAGCTCCTGACATTTCTCCTTCTACCACCTTTCCTCTCCAGCCTTTCTCTTCAAAAAAACAAAACGCTATTCCTAAAACATTAATTAAACTATTCCATGCCCCTGAATAAAACATTTCAAAGAATGTAAAATCCACACTCCCCTATGATGACAATGCTCTGAATAACATGCCTTTGGCCTTTGGCTCTAAACTCTCCTTAGTTGACAACCTGCTCACTCACATTCTCCTGGACTCTGTCCTTTTTTCTGCTGCACAAAGGCCTTTGCTAATGAGATCCTTTTGCCTGTAATATTCTACCCACATCCTCTTTGTAAAATTGCCTCTTTCTTATCTTTAATGCTGGACTTAATTGCTTTCCATTCAGTTGTTTTTTATCTGACCATCAAATCTAGAGTTGGTCCCTTTGGGCATTTCTTCTCAAGGGATACTGTTTTTTCTCTTCCTGTGACTTACAAAAATTTTTAATTGTAACTAGTTGTATACTTATCAATTGTCAATGTTATAATGTAAATATTATAACATTAAAGACCATTTTTGTTCTGTTCATAAAAATATAGCAAAGTTCTTCACCATGGTAGGCATTCCATAGATATATGCAGAATGTATTTCCATTTCAAGGTGGCAGACTGAGCCATGCCTCCCTTTATCTCTTCTTTCTCAGGACCCCATTAGGAATATGGAGGGAAAGAGAACATGAAGATATTCCCTTACTGAACATATTTTCAAAAGCAAATTTCTGGATTAGCAAGAGCAGAGGAAGCCACAGTATAGAACATACACTAACACGCCTGCAGTCAGGAAGTGAGCCACGTTCAGCAAGACATGCAGCAAGGGGGGGACACCATACAGGTGTGCGTATGGACCGCTGACTTACCCACTCCTCCCTCTGCAGCCTGTGTGCACTAGCCGACGTAAACATATCAGAGCCTTATTCTCTATTGAAATGATAGAAATGATTTGTAAAACTAAAGCTGATATGGTGAGTTTTATCAAACCAGATTAAAATTTATTTTTTTTAGCATTAACTAGTAGGAGTTTTCCGAGGTGGTGGGTAGGACCTCATCCTATTGACTTAAAACAAAAGCTAGTTGACAAGATACCTAAGCACTTACAGGTCTTCTTTACTGCCTTAACTTAAATAAGAATAGAGAATGAAACATCACCCAACAATTAACACAAAAGGAAAAAAAAAACAAGGCAAGAAAATAGGAATATTCCAGAGGAATAAAAAATATATCAGGAAATATTAACTAAATATTAAGCAACACTCACATTTGCATTCTTGGAATGACTAATTATAATTATTAGTCACAGAAAGAGTTCTAAGAAATTAGAAATAGAACTGCAAATTTGAAAAATAAAAATGGAAAAAAGAAAGATAATTTTTGAGGGACTCTCCAAATATGTAGAAAAAAATCCAAAAAGCTGGGAAGTATAATTTTTTAAAAAGGATAAAATAGACATTCAGGATTATTATAGTATATCCTATATTTGACTACTTAACAGAGAGGTAGAAATTTGCCGAGACTGGAAGCCAGAGTTGTATCATAGGAAGGACGTAGAGAGAGCTGACAAAAATGAAGTGGAGACTCATACCTAGATCTATGATCATGAAATGCCAATATTCAAGGTATTTCAAAGTTGTAAAATAGTCCAGATTGAAAATAAATTATAATAAGATGTCCATTAATAAATGAGCACCTGAATGGCTGCACATATTTTAGTTACACTGAAAGTCAGAGGTGTGGAGAAAAACCCTAAGTAACAAATAATAATAATGATAATAACAATAAGTTTCAGTCTTGGTTTCTATACCCAGTCAAAGGTCATCAAATATGTGGACAAAACAAAGACATTTTCAGACCCATGAATGTTATCTCCCATGAACTAAGAAAAATTACAAGGTGTGATTGAACAGATATGCAAATACTTGGAAAATCCAAAGGAAAGGGTAAAGGTGCAGAATTAAAAACAAGAGAGAGAACAATCAGAAAGTTCATGAAAAAATAAGAATCACAGTCCAAATGAGAATAAGTTGATCTCAGTATTTTTTTTTGGGGGGGGTGGTGGTAATCTTTTGCTTAATGGAGGTTGAAATGTAGTGTTTAGTGCTATATATAATAATATTTAACATATTTCATCTACAAAATGATTTTTCACACAAATAAGTACTGTGAAATACTGGTATAAATTCACAAACTTAAAATTTATCACTTGGAAGTCATTTGCAGAGTTCTCTTAGATTCTGATCTTGATGTTCACCTTTTACTATACCATTATCTACCTATATAAAAGCCTAAGCGACCGTTACAACGAAACAACTGGAACAACCAGAATGACCGGTCGACCAGTCGCTATGATGCACACTGACCACCAGAGGGCAGACGCTCAATGCAGGAGCTGCCCCCTGGTGGTCAGTGCGCTCCCACAGGGAGAGCGCTACTCAGCCAGAAGCTGGGCTCATGGCTGGTGAGAGCTGCTGTGGCAGCGAGAGCCTCTCCCACCTCCGCGGCAGCAGTACCGAGCGGCGGCAGCAGGCACAGCCGACCAGGATGCCCCCAGTCCTGGCTCCTCCCTGGCCTCCTGCTCTTGGCGCACTACTACATCCCTCGGAGGATGTCTGACTGGCGGTTTATGACCAATCCCCACAGGCCAGCCTAAACTGGCAGTTGGATATCCCTCTCACAATCTGGGACCCTTCGGGGGCCTAAACCAGCATTTGCACATTCCCCAAGGGGTCCTGGATTGCGAGAGGGCGCAGACTGAGCTGAGGGACACCCCCTTCCAGTGCTCAAATTTCGTGCACCAGGCCTCTAGTACTATATATTAATCAGTCCTATTTGAAGGTTAGGTGTACAGTTAAATTGATTTTGAAATATGATTTTTTTTTTTTACATTTGCATCAAGGTCCAAAAGCCACAGCTGGCTGGACCTGTGGTTTGGGCTCAGGAAACAGACCCAGTACCTGTGCCTGGGAGTGGCGAGCTCCCTTCTCGCTGTACCTTCTGACAGCATGGGAGTGTTTGAAGCAGCTTGACTGTGCTCGTGACTCCAACCTCAGATGTGGAAATGACTGTGTGGCAGCACCGACTCCACACGCAAGCAATAGGCTACCTTCTAATTTGAGGTTGAATTCATTAGAAGTAGTATCATGTCTATAATTAAAAGTAGTTGAGGCAATTATTTTCAGTCAAAAAAATTGGTTTTGGTCCTGTGCTCAAAAAAATCCAGGTGAAATTTTAACCCTGCTAAGCTTTTACTAAACTTTTGTGAAGTTGGGAAGGTCTGAATTCCATTTCTATTTTTATATCTAGCTTCCATTTCTGACAAGAGTTGACATGGCTGATGGTAGTTATGTCCCTGAGAGCAAACAGAGCTGTTATTTACAAAGTCACAAGTCATAGAGGTCAAAGGTGACCCACAAAGGCCCTGCATGGATAGGACAATAAAGGTCCATAGGCTCTAACTGCATTACATTTTCGCAAGTTTTGTAACGTGTCCTATTTTTCCCTTTCCTGCTGCACATCTTTTTATCACCACCCATCAGATTCCACTTCGTGTTCCTCAGCTTCTCTGAAAGGATTCTTGATGGTCCACAGAGACTTCCGATCGGTTGATTCTTTAATCACTTCAAACCTGGCTCTCAGTCCTCAAATAAACAGCATCCGAGCAGTGTCAACATCACCTCTTGATTCATCAAATCAACGGCTGTTGTTGTTTTTTAAAGTAACTATTGCTCTGTTTCCCAATTCTCAAATCTTTGAGCAATTGCTCTCACCAGAGCCAGGAGTCTTGGCCGGGTGTATTTTTTCTGGGTGCCTTTGTTTGGCTGCGGCAAACACCATTTAGTTAACTCACAGCAGTAAGTGGTTTTTGTTGGCTGGTTTACAAATGAGCCACTCAGAACCTTACTGATTCCAGCCTCATTTTCCATTTTTACTTTTTTTTTTTTTTTAAAAAAGACATTCTGCCATTATTAAACCTCCCACTTACAATTTCCTAGTTTTTCTGTCACTTTCTTACGAGTCAGGAATAGTGTCATGCTGATGTGGACACCAGTGTGGGTGTTATTCTCCAGCGGAAGTGGAAGTGGTGAACAGAATGCAGTTGCTGTCCCCAGTTCCATCGCAAATACCTAGACAGCAGAGAGCGTCCTAAATAAATAGTGATGCACCACAGTCCCCAGACCTGCGCGGTGGGACAGTCCGGTCAGGGCGGGTCAGGGCAGCACGGCCACTGGCAGCCATGCTCTGGGCAGAGGGTAGAGCCTGGAGGTCTTTGCTGGGATCCCCAACTCCCGCACAGAGGCCCACACCTGCCCGGCCGGGGGCAAGGCTGCTGCCAGGAAGCGTCTCCTGTGGACTCTGACTGTGCACTCCATAGGATTTGATGTGTCTCCAACCACTTTGTAAAATGTTTAAAGATGGGGTATAGGGAAAAACTAATGAGCTAACATTTGAGAAAAAAATTTTTTTTAAGAAATAT
>NW_005370427.1:655337-656133 GCF_000412655.1 Myotis brandtii
CCTGTGTATAAGTTTCTCAGGTAATTACTGTAGCTCAAAGGGAAACACTGCTTTCCAACCTGATTTAATTATCGTTTACAAAAGCAAAAAATTAGTGAATTTTAGGGAATTTCCCACCATTAAAGCATTTACACTAAACAATTTCTGTTAAGTTTGTAAAATGTCTTGATCACTTTGTTTGAAGTGTCTTAAACTGTTTTTCCTGCTTCATAGTTCATTCAGAGTCAGAGAGGCAGGGTGATTTTTGACGTTTGGGGACCCAGCGGTCTCCCAGACCGGACAGTCATTCATTTTGCCAGAATCCCTCTTCCTCCCCCCACACTTCGGGAGCGCGTGGGTTCCTGTGCAGAGCTCGGCTCCTGCCCCGTGCTCCTGCCCCCGGTTCCCTGACTGTGCAGCCCTTGTCCCGTAACCACTGACTGTTCCTGCTCGGGTTCTCCCCGGGCCCCGCTGCTCCCCACGCTGAAGCCGCCGCTGGACACACTGCCCACACCTGCCTGCCAGCCCAGCGCGCCCAGCCGGCAGCCTCAGATGAGGGGCCTGGGCGCCTGGGAGCTGCGGCCACTGCCAGCCTTGCCCCTTGGGCTCCTCCTTTAAGGCAGAAATGGAACCCCTTTCCTGCAGGAGACGGAGGAGCCTGGAGGACCCACGGACCCCCGCGTGAAGCTCACGGACCCCCGCGTGAAGCTCAGCTCCCACCTGCCCGTCCAGGGGAGCCCTTGCAGGGAGTGGCCGGAAGAGCTGACTTACAGCCACGGCGTGGACCTGAACACGGGCAGGGACGGCAGGACAGGCC
>NW_005370427.1:656319-662170 GCF_000412655.1 Myotis brandtii
CGCAGGCCAGGCCACGGGCAGGGCCCTGAGGGGAGCGAGCTGCCTCTGGTGGGCAGCCTGGGACCAGGTTGTTTGTGTCCCCAATGGCCCTCCGCGCGGTGAGGCCTCCTCCCTTTTAGTCCGAGTCTGTGCCGCAGGTACATTCTGTCATCAGTTGTTACCTGCCTTCTCTTGATGGAAACAGTGTCATTTAAACCGACCGCGGCCCCTGTGCTTCCCAGCTGGTTCCCAGGAAGGGCCGTGCTCCCAGGAGGCAGCCCGTGTCCTCCTGGTGGGTCGTCAGGACACTGCGGGGCCCGTGGTCCCCTCCTGCGAGGAGGGAGGCCCCCACCTTAGGTGAGTAGGCCCGCCGGGAGGGTTCATCGGGCTGCTTGCGGGTCGCTGCACCTGCACCCACCAGCCCAGCTCCTGCTCAGGGAGACGCTGGTTTGGCCTTTGCTCGTTTGCGCAATTCTAGCCTCACAGAACCTTAGGAGGATCCCACGTGGAGATGACGGCTCAACGTAGCCTGTTTCTACAAGTCTTCGTTCTGATCCCCACTTCCCTTCTTCCCTTTAGTTTGTTTTCCCTTTTCTTCGTCTGTTACACCTGTAACTGTTATTATTATTATTTTAAATTGGATAACTGTCTCTTTTATGTTCTTTACCTAAATCCAGGTCACCCTGTGCTACTTTTGTGATATCTTATGTTCTCCTTTGCCTTGTGCTTTCGCGCGCTTCCTGGAATTAAGTGCTAGTGTTGTCTATGAGCTGGACTCCCGTACCCACACACTGCAGCTCAGGGCGGCTTCTGGAACAGACTAGGCCGTGGCTGCTGGGAAATGGGTGACATTGTAGCTGATGGATTGGGAGGGTGCATTGGACTGTGAAAGGTTAGACGTTTTAAATCAAAGCCCGGGGTTATTTTTTAACTCCATTCATTAAAGTTGCAGATATAAACAATAGGAGGCAGATGTGACTTCTGAAATAGCTCACATAAAGCGTATAAAATCAACGTAAAGTGTAATTAGGTGAAGAAGATAGAACATTTTGCATAAATACGAATAAGCTGGGCTCGGCGTTGTGCCAAGACCTTAGGAAGGGTGGAGGGCTCCATGGGCAGCGTGTGACTGCTGTCGTTCCAAAGACAGGAAGAGGCCGGGCAAGGCAAGTGCGGTGACCGGGGCAGACACCTCTTCCCAGTGTGGACGTGGGGAAATGATAAATCACTTGCATTAAATTGAAAAAATTCAGGTAGTGTTCATAACCAATATTTAAATTATATTTTCAATGTTGAAGCATATTTGAAAATTAGTTCAAGTGCTTGAATTAATTTTATTTGATAAACCATGTTTAATTTATTACATTTTAAGTGCCAGTATAAAAGCAACCCAAACTCTGAGTAGTGTGATACACAGGTAATGGCTGTGTGGTCGAGGTGATACTTACTAATTGCAGCATTAATTTGTGTGCAAATGGCCAACAGTTCATCATTTTGTACATTTTACATTCAATTCTTTACAAATTGCCTATAATTTCACAATTTCAAGCTCGATAGTTGTTTCCTCACCATGTAAAGCTAAATTTCCTTTGTTTTGCTAAAAAATTTGTGACTGATTTGTTGTATTTCTTAAATGGAAATATTTCAACTGTGCATCCATTTTTGTCAGCTTTATTGAGTTGTAATTGGTCACAGAGAAGTGCGCATATTCAGTGTGTGAGTTTGGAGGGAGGCCCCCCCAGGCCATCACCTCCTCAGGGTTCATATCCCACGCCACCCAGACGTGCCTCGAATCTCCTCGCACACGACTCCCTCCTAGGAATTTCCATAGGAAACAGTTTTGTCTTTCCCCTGGAATGGGATCAGGAGAAGGGCATTCGCTCACCTTCCCATGAGCTGGCTCTAAAGCGAAGAGCATGGGTTTGCTCTCCATGAGTAAGCAGCACCTTCCCCCCCATCTCCACTCCCTCCCCCCATCTCCACTCCCTCCCCCCATCTTCACTCATCTCCACCCGGACGCGCTCTCTGAACAGTGAGACCCTTTGTTTGCCATGATCCCTGTGAGAAGTGAAGCAAGCATGGGCCTTTGTTGTAAGACATGGAGTCGAATCCTAACCCCTGTACTTGCTGTGTGACTTTCGGAAAAGCCCACACCCTCTCTCATACCATTGAAAGTCTCAGACTTATGGCAAACAGGCTTGTATTTTGGGTGGTTACTTGAACTGAAAACGGTTTTGCCATCACCTTTCTACTTCCTCCCCTGAAGGTGCTGCAGGGTCAATCCATGGCGCCAAGGCTGAAATGGGCACAGGATGCCGGGCTGGCTTCCGGAGCAATGAGGGCTGGCCCAGCTGTTCTGCCTTCACAGAGCCCAGCGCTGGTTCGAGTCCCTGACTCCCATGCCCATGGAGACTCCACTCCCGCCATGGCCGCCTGCGCTCTGTGTGTCTCCTTGATCTTTCTCCATCAATTCTGAGATTCCGATGGTCCCTGTGGCATCCGCTCCTCTCCCACGTCACTCTCAGGTGTGCAATCGCCTGCCCAAGTGAGTGGTGCTTTTCCTCTGGTAGGAAGTCAAGCCGTGTCTGAGTGTTAAGCATGATCCTTTCGCTGACATGGTGCTTGCTGACTTCTCTTGCTAGGTGGTCACAGGTCACTTTTGCAGAGTCAGAGACATGTGTCTATTTCTTCTCCTGTCCCTCTCACTGTCCTCTCTCCCTCCCTCCCTCCCTCTCACTATCCTCCCTCTCTCCCTCCTTCTCTCCCTCCCAGTCTTCCTTCCTCCCCACCATCCTATATAATAAAACCCTAATATGCAAATCGACCAAATGGTGGAACAACTAGCAGAACGACCAGTTGCTATGATGTGCACTGATCACCAGGGGGCAGATGCTCAATGGAGGAGCTGCCCCCTGGTGGTCAGTGTGCTCCCACGGGGGAACGCTGCTCAGCCAGGAGCCGGGCTCATGGCTGGCAAGCACAGCGGTGGTGGCAGGAGCCTCTCTCGCTTCCATAGCAGTGCCAAGGAGCAGCAAGCTGAGCAGTAAGGAGCAGTGAGCAGGCAGGTGGTAAGGAGCTAGGGGTCCTGGACTGCGAGAGGGATGTCTGCCTGCAGGAAGCGGGCCTAAGCTGGCAGGCGGACATCCCCTGAGGGGTCCCAGACTGTAAGAGGGCACAGGCTGGGCTGAGGGCTCCCCCCGAGTGCACGAATTTCGTGCACTGGGTCTCTAGTTCTCCTATAATTCTGTTTGTCTTTCTTTCTTCAGGCTTTAAGAAGTCTGAAGTTTGACTTCCAGGAACTGAGAAGAAATTCTATCTCATATATGTCATATATACACATACATAGTTTATTTTATTTATTTATTTATTTATTTATTTATTTATTTATCTGCATCTGAAGATATTTTTCCATTGATTTTTAGGGAGAGTGGAAGAGAAAGGCAAAGACAGAGAGAAACATCGATGTAAGAGAAACACATCGATTGGTTGCCTCCTGCACATGCCCCAACCAGGGCCCTAGCTAGGGAGGAGCCTGCAACTGAGGTAGGTGCCCTGGACCAGAATCAAACCCGGGACCCTTTGGTCAGCAGGCCAACACTCTATCCACTGAGCCAAAGGGGCTAGGGCCATACATATAGTAGTGTATATGTACATGTAGTTTGGAGTAGCTTTAACCGACTGTGTGTACATATTTATACCCTAAGAAGAAATGCCATATAAAATGCAAGATGCCCAGTCAATTTGAATTTCAGGTAAACAACAGATAATTCTTTAGTGTACCATATGTCCCAAATACTGAGATATACTCACACTAAAAATTATATGAAATTCAAATTGAACTGTGAGTCCTGTAGTTTATTGGCTGAATCTGCAATTTTAACCGAAGTAATTTTCATAGGTCTGTCTGATAAATGTGTTTTTTTCCAGTCAAACAATGTTAAAAATCATTTTATAATTTTGAAAGTGAAAACTTTCAGTTGTCCACCAGGAGACATAAATAACATTTACATCAAGAAAATTAGAAATCGCCAAATTTAACTTGACAAAATTCTTATTGATGTACATGTACTCGTCACTAGGAAACTACCTATTTTCACTTTTATAATAACTTAGTATTAATAAGTAATCTAGTATTATTTATTATAACTTATCTCTAATGTATTTTATTAGAATTAAAAACACGGATATTTACTAACAAATAGGTGAATAGCCACCTTATATTAAATCAATATATTGAATTATTGTAAAACACTTAGAAATTCTGTTGATTTCCTGGAGCAACTGATAATACAAAAGAAAAACCAAATGCAAGAAGTTTGCAATGAGAAGCAGACACTGAATCTGAAGCGACTGAGTAGAGGATGGGAAACAAAACGTGCTTTTTTCCCTCTTTCCATAAAAGTATGTGCTATGGTAGAACGATTTCATCGGCATGCCAGCATGAAAGCCGTCTCACATAGACGTCATCTTTGAAGTTATGTACGTCATAAAGAAAAGGCAAAACGAACAACAAAATACAAACCCAAAAACATCCTCAGGCTTAAAGCTTCCTCCCCTCAGACCCGCGTCACGATGACCCCTAGTGGTGAAGCGATGCAAGAACACGCGGCCACAGACACCCAGACACGCAGGAGGAGCTGGGCCCAGAGGCTCCGGCTAAGGACACTCCCTCGCATCACTCCGCGCCTCTGCAGTTAACTCCTGTGAACTGAAAAATACTTTGACTTAGTACAGCCAGGAGGCGAAACTTGCTAAACTAGCAAAAAAAAAAAAAATAGGTTAAATTACATTTATATCCAGTCCAATGCTGTAAACTCCGCCTTTTTAGCCAGGCAGGTACTGATTATGACTTTGGAGTTAACGTGGACTTAAGCACCGCAGGTCTGAGAAAGGCAGGGCACTTCAGAAATGACCTGATTCAAATTCTTCACTTCAGAAGCAGAATATTTGGAGCAAAGAAAGGTTGCCCGGCCTGGGTCCTGGCACACGGC
Source organism: Myotis brandtii (assembly GCF_000412655.1). Classification (NCBI taxonomy): domain Eukaryota; kingdom Metazoa; phylum Chordata; class Mammalia; order Chiroptera; family Vespertilionidae; genus Myotis; species Myotis brandtii. Next base: position 661,290 of record NW_005370427.1, read on the forward strand.
CATCTCAGTGCCATTCCCATGTCCGCGCTGTCCCTGCTGAGGCCACAGTGTTGACAGACCAGGGGCGGGGAGAGCTCTGTGCTCCGTGTGGGACTGGGGAGCCCACACTCTCTCCTGGGGGAGGTGTCGATCTGCTCTCTGCAGAACATATTCCTATCCCAGCAGGCAGGAAGTAAGGTCCTACGTTTTTATTAATGTAAGGTACAGCTAAATACATATATCAATGACAAATACAACTTGGATAATTTGAAAAAGTGAATTTAATAACCTTAAGCCGCAACGGTTCTCAACCTGTGGGTCGCGACCCCTTTGGGGGTGGAACGACCCTTTCACAGGGGTCGCCTAAGACCATCCTGCATATCCGATATTTACATTACGATTCATCACAGTAGCAACATTACAGTTATGAAGTAGCAACGAAAATAATTTTATGGTTGGGTCACAACATGAGGAACTGTATTTAAAGGGCCAGAAGGTTGAGAACCACTGCTTAAGGCATTATGTTATAATAACAGAAATATAACTAGATAATACTCTGAAAATATAGATTTCATTTGCACAGGGAACATTTTACACTAAATTTTAGCGAGAGCTCATAAATATTTAAATAATTATGATATAATAATAGAGGTTTTTAAGTTTAAAAACTTGATGGCATCTTCGAGAGGATTCAAAACCTGTATAGGAAACTAAACTAATATCTGCAAAGCCCCAGAAACTTTGAGATTAATCATTTCATGGTGTTTATAACAATTTAAGTATTATTTTGTTTAAAATAAGCAGATTTCAAATATATTTTTCTGCTCTTGGTCAGTATTCCAAATCATGAACTTTTATGTTTTTAATTTCATTTTTAAATGGAAATATTTGGATGACTTTTC
>NW_005370427.1:662669-670131 GCF_000412655.1 Myotis brandtii
CGGCCCCCCCCCCGGGGGCCCAAACCCCCCACCCCTCCTTTTTTTTTTTTTTTTTTCAGCACCTCCTTGAGCGGAGCCCAGGTCCGGCCAGGGCAGGCGGGAAGCTTGGCTTCCTCCATCACCAGGGGCAACCCAAGCCTCCTGCTTGGTCCAGCTCCATGGCCGCCGCCATCTTAGTTGGGTTAATTAGCATACTCGCTCCTGATTGGCTGGTGGGCATGGCTTGTGGGTGTAGCAGAGTGGTGGAGTGATGGTTAATTTGCATTTTCTCTTTTTATTAGTGTGTATATATATAATATATTATACTAATATATATATTAGAGATTAGAGGCCCGGTGCACGAAAATTCGTGCACTTGTGGGGGGGGGTCCCTCAGCCTAGCCTGCCATCTCTAACAGTCTGGGAGCCCTCAGGGGTATCTTACTGATGGCTTAGGCCGACCGGCTCCCCTCAGCTGCAGTCTGGCTTCCCTCTGCAGGAGGAGACCAGGCTGATCAGGGGAAGGTGCTGCCCCCATCCCCCCACTGCTGCTGCCACTGCCAGCACTCCTCGACCCTCCCAGCCACTGCAGCTTTGTCAGAAAGGACGCCTGGAAGGACGTCTAGAAGACGTCCAGTTTATCTGGTCTAATTAGCATATTTCCCTTTTATTAGTATAGATATCAGCCCTGGCTGGGCCAGGTGGCTCAGTTGGTTGGAGCAACATCCAATACACCAAAAGGTTTGGGGCTCGATTCCCAGTCAGGGCACATACCTAGGTTGCAGGTTTGATCTCCAGTCGGGGCATGTGTGGGAGGCAACTGATCGATGTCTCTCTCTCTCTCTCTCAATTAATGAAAACATATTCTCAGGTGAGGATTAAAAAACAATTCAAAAAATGATTTTAGCTATGAAACCTATACAATTGGATGTTATTCTCATTTAAAACTCTCAAAGGCCATATGCCCTTGGATGCTCCACTGAATATTTCTTCGTAAGACTCCCCTCTGGAGGTCTTTGAGAATCACTGCATGGCTGCTCATTAGGAAAAGTTAGAAGGAACGTTTTCATTGGGTGGAGCATGGGAGGAGGCATCCCCGCCCTGGCCACTCAGTGAGGTGTTTCTAGACATTTTGGATTAACATGTAAGAGTCCTCAGGGTTCTGTGAAGTTTGCTGTCAATGTGAAAAATGAAAATTAAGCAACATTCCATGTAAACAATATCCAGCTAACTTCATTATCTTATTTTCCAAAGTAAAAGAAGAGTCTGAGTAATACTCTTTAGAAGTAGAAAGTAAATGTTATCTTTAAAATAACTGCACCGAGAATTTTTTAAAAGCAGTTAAAATGGGTGAACACAGATGTAGCTTTCATGGGGGTAAATTAAAGTTTCAAAAGCTTTATCGTGTGAACTCCTGCTCCGGTCTCGCTGAGCAGCACGTGGGCGCCGCCCTGGGTGGGACCTGTTGTCCCATGGAAACTGGGTGCGTCCAAGCCAAGGGCCCTGCTCGGGGGCTGTGACGGCCTCACTCAGAAGCACAGGACAATGCCTGCTGGTGAGGAAAACCGTGTAAGTGGTTTAGGTAGATTTTTTTCTAATTCATTTTTAAGACTCTAATTTGGATCAGTTTTCATCTTACAGAGAATAGCCACAGAGTCAAGTTATGATTTGCTGACATTGACTTACGCTCTTATCGCATTGTTTACACTGTGATGATACAGACAGAAATCCTGTAAATCTTAGCTCATTTAAAATGTCCATGGCTATTTTTTTTCAGAAATAAATTTGTATGTCTCCAGATTTCCAGACACTGATTGCTTTATACTTTACAGTGAGTAAGTCCTTTATTTCTGACCTTGTGATGCCATAAACACACTATTCCAGTGTAAGCAGAATCAGATAACGTAATGACATTAAAAAGACAATGGCAACCACTAACATGTTTGATAGGAAAGTGACTTTCTTGGGGGATTTTATAACTGCATGAATATTAAGTTCCTTGATAAGAAGCAGCAACATAGGAACAACGCTGCCTTTCCCGCATTGAGGACATGAAAGCCAAGGAGGCTAAATCATTGCAGAATGAGGATGCTAGAGACACAAGACAAGGCTGCCCAGCGCCTTGCTCATCCGACATCACTGTCTTTCCTGGAATTATAGCCACAAGGACACCGAATTCACTATATTGTTGTTCTTTATGTAGGAAAAGGGTTTTCAACTTAGATGTTTAGTTTCTCCTTGTTGTTAGAAATTTGCTCATAAAAGGTTCTCTGAACTCCAAGAGTTCAGATTCCAATCCAGTGCCTCTAATTTAATATAAAATATTCACTTCTATATCATACACTTTATTGTGATTCTATGGCATTTGTAAGTGCTGATCTAATTTCCTTCTGTTCTCACTTCCTTTTCTTTGCCGCTGACCTGATGAGAAGCACATTGAACAAACTATGGAATTGTTCAAAAGGACTGATTGTATTTTGATAACAACGTGAGGCTGTGGTTCTTCGGCTCTTTCTTCTGCTGCAAAATGAAAACCTTCTCCTCCCCATCGATGTTAGTGTAACTCCCAGCACTTGCTACTCTCCAGCATGAGCCGTTAGAAATCTCCTCACAGCGTCTTCACGCTGCGCATTTTTAAGACCGTTTTTTCTTTTTCTCAACTTCCTTTGTTAACCAGCCCCGGTGAGTCTCTGCCTGGACTTGCTGTATGTATAGTGTGCAATAGTCACACGTTCTCATAATCCCTGTGTTCCTGATCATCTAAACATGTACAGAATGTTCCCAGCATAACAGCTCCTCTAATCTTCACAGCTGCCCAGAGAGCATGACATCCCGCTTCCTAGAATCTAGGACCTAGATGAAGAAAATGGCCTTTAGGAATTCGATGACCTTCCTGTGCTATGCGGGGCCTCGGGAACTCCCACCCTCTCCTCCTCCCGCCACCCGTGTCCTCCTTGCCCTAGGTCGCCTCGCGCCAACACGATGACCCAGGACCAGGTGACCGTCTGGACCGTCCACCCGGTGACAGACATGACCTGGTCATGGTCACACCGCAGTGGCGGCCCTCAGCGGGCTGTTCCCGGTGCCTCCTGGCGTGTCTGTGCAGTTCACCATGCACTTCTCTCAAGACAGCCGTGGCTGCACATCTCCTACCAAACGCCTGACTCACTGCACCTCCTGAGCCTCCAGCCCCGCCCCTGAACAGTGTGGATTCTGAAGAGGAGACAGAGGCTCGATGAGGAACTTACAGGAGAGAACCTGAGGCATTTCCTCCCGACTTCTCAATGCCAAGTCCACGCTGAGGCTGCTTGGTAAGACAGTGAGGGGAGGGCTCCGTGGGTAACTGCAGACCAGAACCGTCTGCGTGCCCATGGCCCGGGGGCGGCGGGTGGTTCCTCAGGCCCTGACCAGGGACTGGGAGGCGCTGTGCGGGAGAGGGGTGCATCCAGGGGTTGGTGGAAATGTGGACCCAGATTGAAACATAGGTCCAGGTCAACATGGGGAACAGGGGGCCACCCCAGCTAGGGAAAGGTGACAAGCTTGGCTGGGAGACGTTGAGTTTAGGGGAGAGGGATGACGTGAATTCTAGACCATGGGATTAAGCTTAAGACTGGAGATGTGGAAATTACTAAAGTAAAGCAACAAACAGATAGAACTTACCAGAGGGTGAGGGAGCGAGAGAAGAGCAATGAGCCTCGCCTCGCAGACCCGGGGGGACCCTGGGGGACTCTGGGAACAGGTCCCGAGTGCGATGCAGAGCCCGTGGAGGGCCTGCAGGGTGACGGGCAGCTCTGGGCACTGACAGGGGCCCCCAGCCTGACAGGGTGAGGCGATGCGCCCACAGTTCCTTCTCTCCTCTCACGAGCTGGGCCCTCAGGCTCCCCGGCCACCTCAGACCTCGGCCCCATGATGAGGAAACTGGAGGCGCTGGAGCCATTGCTGTTCACTCACTTTGCTAAAACCTTTCTCTGTGTTTTTCCTGCCAGCTCTTCGTTTATGTTGATGGTAAGTTCAAGTTGATGGAAACAAGTTTAAAGTCCAAGACTTCATTCTCTGTCTTCGACCCTAAGCAAACTGACGTGGTGGGCGGTACCTTACTGCACGCGTCCCGTCTTCCTGTGCAGCACTTGGCCTTTCACACCAGTGGGTGTCCAGGGAGTGATGGATGGGCAAGTAAATGAGCAGAAAGTCAAATATTTGAGTGACACTCAAATATGGAGGTGCAAAGAGCGTCAGTCCAGGAAGGACACCAGCAAAGTGTACCATCGTCAAGGTGGCGAGGACAGCCCCCTTCCACCTCTCACCTGTGTGTGGGGCCCCAGTCCCGGGGGGCCAGGGAGTCAGCATTCCTGACAAGACCCCAGGGGAGCCCCCTTACACGAAGGCTCCAGGTGACGGTCCACTGTGTGCAGCCCTGCTCCGTGCAGACTGCGAGACGCCCGCGGCTCAGGCTATTCCAACGTGCGCCGGCTTTCCGATGACACCGCCAGCTCTAGTGGTGCTAGCAGGGGCGAGGTCCGAAATGGAGGTGGTAGAGGAAAAACGTTTATGTGACTTCCAAGCTGTGGCCCTCATCTCCAAGGCTCTATTTTATTACGAAATCTGGTCCAATGACAATTGTAATATTATTTCCCTCCAAAATGAAGTCGTTACAATTCCTCCACTTCCCGACATGCCACTCACCTGGAGTTCTGAGAGTCACCTTTGGTTGTGCAAGTTGTGAGAAGAAAGGGAGAGTACACACACGGGGCAGAGCTCGGAGCTGAGAGAATCCATTAGCCTCTGAAGGGCAGGCGATGGTCAACCTGGTAGTTGACTGTGCTGGGCAGCGAGTCCTTCTCCAAGGTCAGCCACAGAGAAGCTCCGCCACTGAGATCCAAGGAGCTTCCTCATTCTGCCCCGAGAACACAAGACGGACTAACAACCCAGAGACGGGAGGACACCGACAGGGGTTCCCTTTGCACAGGTACCAGCCGAGTCCCGGGGGGCGGGGGGAGCATCAGGCTTCTGGACTAGCACAGATGGGAGGTCTACAAAGACAGTAGATATGACAGGAAGTGAAACATGGGACAGCTTCTAGAAGGCACTCTTTCCAGAGTTGGCAAACACACAGCAAAGGTGGTGCCGAGTCATTGGTCGCCTCCCAAGAATCCTTGTGGGGCAAGCAAGTCACACTCCAAGGTTACCAGGGGCCCAACGAACAAGGTGTAAGTGTCTGTGGCCACAAACAAACAAAAGCTTCGATTTCCATAGAAACGTAGGTTTATTCCGATAGGGACATGCTGAATACAAAGGGCTGACACAAATGAGTCATCGTTCACATAAAATAACAGAACATTTTAATAAAAATTAATATTTTTTTCTTGAACATTAACTTACCAGACACTGAATAACTGCACAAATTAATAAGCGTAACACAAATAAACCTATTTTTCTTGTTCTCTGAAAGTGGAATGTTTCCTGTTGCGCACACCAAACAAGTCAGTCCAAGACTAATGACTGCTAAAATATTCACTGCCAGTATTAGTGGAGAGAAATGGTGCGCCTGCCCATAAGGCGTGTAGGGAAATGAATGCAACATGATGATAGTAACCAGTCATTAGTGAACGTTGTAGTTCATTATTAATAATTATGTATTGTAAAAATTAAGTTATGAAATTTTAATTAAAACGTTTCTTACATGCCGTTATATTGGCTGGGCCGCAAAAATATTCGTTGTGGGCTGCATACAGCCTGTGAGCCGCAAGTTAGACACGCTTGCTGTAGGGAGAAGTCGCAGGCCTGAAGGGGCGCCGGGGACTCTACACACCTGTGCACCCTGTGCCCTCGTCCTGGCTGTCCACACCTTGGTCTCCATGCTGACAGAGCATCTGTGTGGTCCAGGCACCGCTGGTGTGTCTACCCCTCCATCGTGCGGACATGGAACGGCCTTCCTTTCTGGCCCACTGGGGGGTTTCTACTCTCTTCAAGACACCCCTGAGCACGCTGCTTCCTCAAGGCCCTCAGGACCACCACTCCTTCCTCTCCCTCCTCTGAGTCCTACATTCGTAATTACCCAAGTCCTTACCACAAGGCATGTGTCTCCCTCATAATTTTATTTCTATTAGTATTTCTAGAACCTTGAACATTTCTTGACACATTCATTGCTCACTAAATGCAGACGAATGAATTTGATAAATGGTTGTAAAAAATTACCATTAGTACTCACCACTAACTGAGATTATTTCTTGAATTTAGGATTCCCTACTTTCATTTCCCCGAGGGAGGCTGCTGGAAAGCACAGGTCCCAAGGGCACCGTGGACTTGCCCTTTAACTGCTCTCACGCAGGCGTTCCGGGCCAGTCTATGCTAATCCTCCTGGGACACTGAGTCCTCTCAAGTGGTTATCAACCCTTCTTTGCCCGTTGGTCAGATGTCACTCAGTGATTCCTGGCAGCCCTCCCGGCATCCCTCCTCCGTGACACTGAATGCCAGCCTCTGCTCTGGGCTGGAATGAGGGGTCTCTGACTGACAGGCTGCTTTGCTGGGAAGCCCCCCTTGCTGAAGGCCTGGCCTGCACCTTGCACTCGCTTCCAGTCAAGTCTGCTGTCATCGCTCACTCAGCACTAGGCGGTTCCTTCTGCATCTCCTGTCCATCCTGCTGCCCCTTCCGCCCCAGCTTGGGGTTAGGACAGCATGACCTTTTCTCTGCAACTCTTCCCGCCATTTTGCACTTTGTCAGGTGCAATGTATAAACTTTTTTCCGGCTCTTCCCTAATTTCGCAGTTTGCCAGGTGAACGTATTTTTCTTGTATCTCTTCCCCCTCATTTTAACCTTGTAGATTCTTGATTGATTGACAAATGCTCCGCCCACACTTTGTTGTTACCTTATGTACACAGGGCAGCATGTAACTTCTCTGTAACTACCATGTTTTCGGTGTCGCCCTCTATTTCGCTTTTCTGTAAGTTGTCTTAACCTGTGGGTTGTAAAACTTCAAAGCAGACCTGGTTTCTATGTGGACAGTGGAGTGGAACGCACTGCCCTCGGAATGGGAAAGCGGGTCGGAGTCCTGCCCGCCTGTGAACCGCCACCTCGGAGATCGCGAAGGAAAGGAGTTGCCCGCGTGGAGACTGGATTCCACATGCTGTGCGTCGGCCTCAGGGCTCCTGGATCATGGCTTCTCTTGCCCACAGGACCCGCCTGCACAGAGGCTGGGCCAAACTGGGCGGGTCATATTTCCTACAGATTTTAAGCCTTAGCTGCACAGTCCCATTCCTCAGCTTTTTGTATTTCTTTTTAGGATATAAATTATTACCTTGCACTGCAATTTCTGGAGGTGTTTTTCAACGTTTTCCATCTGCTTACCGAGCCTGACCTCTTGCAGCTCTAATGGGCTTCACTGCTGGCCCTGCCACAGGCCCAGGCCTTCTGTCCGCCTCACCTGGGGCCGCTTTATTGGCCACCGCGCCGCCTTCCCCCGCGCCCGCCGCCCCTCTGCTGGCC
>NW_005370427.1:670366-670922 GCF_000412655.1 Myotis brandtii
CCCCAGAACCCTGCCTGGGAGCCCCCAGCAGCAGTCCCTCCCCCACTCCGACAACGCCCTCCTCCCGCGACAGCCCTCCTCCAACCTTCCTCCCCACCCAGGCTGCGGTCGGCTTTCTGGCCGCGCCCCACCTCCCCGCCCAGCGCACCCCGCCCCTTCCCCGAGGGCGTGCACCTAGGACCACTCCTGGATCCAGTGCGCAGGTGTGTTCACCGACCGGACGCGCCTCAGAAAGTGAGCATTTTCTCCCGTCTGTGTTCTAGCCCCTGTCCCCAACCCCGTGCCCATCCCTGGAGTCCGGGGGCCGGGCGTGGCGATGTTGGAGGGGACTCCGGGGGACAACAGGCCACAGGCTCGGTCGTTAGACCCCACAAAAGTTTGGCCGCTAGGATTTGCAATCCTGCATCCCAAACTTGACCAACCCCACCTTCTGGCCGCTGCATGGGGGACACGGTGGCCTCCAGGACTAGGCAGGGCCCCTCGCGCCTGAGGCCCCAGGCAGGATGGGCACCCGGCTTTTAAGGGCTAGGCGCGCTGGGCGGGGTGACCGGCCTGC
>NW_005370427.1:671429-685283 GCF_000412655.1 Myotis brandtii
GCGGCCGAGAACCCGCGGGCTCTTCCCACCGGGACTTTGGAAGGAAACGGAGGGAAAGGGGGCCGCGCCGGGAGCTCGCGCGTCCCTGGAGCGCGGTCCACTATGACCCTCCTCGCCCTGGGCGCTGGAAGGCGGCTGGACGTCCTGCATCCCTCGGGGGCGGTTTTCTTGCAAACCTTGCTGTGGATTGTATGTGCTGCCGTCTGCGGAGCGGAGCAGTATTTCAATGTGGAGGTAAGGACCAGGCGGCCGCCTTCCCGGCTGGGCCGCTCCTGACACGCTGGAGTCCCCGGGTGCTGGCTGCCCAGAGCCGCCGGGTCCACGGCGTCCCCTCCAGCCAGACAGACCTAGTTGCGCTTCTCCATCTCGGTGATGGATTCGCGCAGACCAAGTCCGTTATCCCCGCGGCACAAAGGATGCTTTGAGCGGTGCGTCCCGCTGCCACCGGGAGAGGCTGTCGCGGGCTCAGGGAGGCAGCTCAGCTCCAGGTCAGGGTGAACCAACTGCTCAGGACGCAGGACCCAGGACCAGGACGGGCGTCTGGCATGCCGGCCGCCTGGGCATTGTTCCGGGAAGGGAACCTTTCCCGTCCGAGTCTAACAAAGGAGGTTAGCATCACATCCGAGGGCAGGGGGACACTTGCTCTGGGTAATTGCGCTGCTTTGTGACAAAACACTTGACCAGACGGAGGCGTTTTCTGTTTAGACCTAAGTTAATGCCGGGGACCTGGAGCTGGAGACACGGAGGACGTGGCATGGGCCCTTTTTGTGTGTCCTCCTCCCCTCCCCCGCCTAGAACATCAACGTGGCCCAATGGAATAGTTGTGAGGTGTGTTTTTAATTTGATTTCACACTCCTCTGGCAAAACAGCCAGGTTTTGGACCGTCCTGGGCTTTGCCTGGACAGCGCTGGAATCAGACAGACCCAAAGCCGGAGGGAACTTAGGGGCAAGGACTTAGACCTCTGCCAAAGTGGCCTGCTGGCCCCCACTGGCACCGAAGCCGCTGGTAGCTGGTGTCCGCCTGGGCTCCATAGGCTCACCGTGCACAGGATGGAGAAGCAGCCAGAGGGTCTCACAGAAAATGCTCCGGTTCACTGGGTCTGTCTCCTGACATCTCAGGAGAATTAGGAATGAGTCTGAAGGATCCTGGCATGTTTTTTCTTATGTTGCTGACCCTTCCAAGCTCATGACCACTTTGTTGGGCGTGTGTTTGCACAATAGCAGGACCTGTTGCACAGCATTTGAACAGTTTCCCTGAACAGACTGACGTGCAAAGTGCCCGAGTCCAGGTGCGAGGGCACGTGCTGCCGTTACTTCCTCTGGGTTTCTGGAAACCATGCTCAGGGCTGTGCAGTAAGTGTGGGTGGTAGAGAAACAGTATTTGAAAAAGTAACAACTATTATTGAATGAGTGAAAGAAGTTTACAGATGTTAAGGATGATGATATTATGCAAAAACCCCAACTTGAAAACCAAGGAGGGTTAACCCTTTGAAAAATACCACTTTGTTTTTCTGGATTGGAAGAGAGATGGGAAGTGCTGAGTGTCAGACTGTTCGTGATGGGAAATGCGAACTTAGGGAGTTACATGCCACGGATGGAGGCTCCTGGCAAATTTAAATCAGGAGGTCATGTGGTTGAGAGGAGGATGGAGTGAGTGCATGGCTGGAGGAAGAAGGTGGCAGGCTGTCAGGTACAGTCTTATAAGCAGCTGGTGCTGGCGGGGTGGGGCGCGGGCGGTCTGCGGCCAGGGAGGCCTGCTGGCTTGGAAAAGGCTGAGATTGATGTGCAGACATCCTTGGGGGTAGCATCAGTGTTTTCACGATGAATAATTTCCCTTTTGAGGCTAAACATTCATTTGATTGTATCTCTTCATAGTTGGAATCCCTCAGTCAGTGCAGATATTATTATGCAAGAAAAAGTTATGCTTTTACAAAAAATATTTTTAAATTTCCATTATATCTTCTCTTTTTTCAAGATATATGGAGGAGTGGTTTATGGAAAAAATAGGCATTTTCCCATTTTTAGAGCTTTTAAGTTATTCCATCCATATTTACTATACTATGCAAAGGTTTAATTATTGAAAGATTAGAAGTGAGTGTCGTCTGAGATGTAGAAAGCTTTTCTAATGGAGATTTGTGATGATTTAGAGATTGTCTCTCATGACTTGTGTTTTCCCCAAGCAGTTTTCTTCACAGCACTCGGGCATGGCCTTCCTTGGGGTTAGGATAGTGAAGGGTAACCGCTCCCTTTCCAGTCCTGAGTGTGGCCGCTGGTTGGGTCAGCCCCTGGAGAGATTGGCAGGCGGAGAGGGTCCAAAGGGAGTGTCTGCCCTCTGCCTGGCACTTTTATTAGCTGCTTCTTGCGGCAGGAAACCCTGATGGGAAACAGGCCCTTGTGTCTTCTTCAGAGCGGGCACAGCTGGTGCTCCTCCTGCTCCAGTGCGAAGCGGGGCCAGGCTTCCTGTGGGCGACGGTCAAGGGGGGCCTGAGTGAACAGGTGGTGTCCTCAGCGTGGAGCTCTGAGCACCGCGTCCTGGGAGCACCCCGTCCTGGCACACCCAGGCTGCAGGTGGAGGGAGCTCTGGGAGAGCCTCCCTCCAGTGCGAAGCGGGGCCAGGCTTCCTGTGGGCCAGGCTTCCTGTGGGCGACGGTCAAGGGGGGCCTGAGTGAACAGGTGGTTCTGAGCACCGGGAGCTGGGAGCACCCCGTCCTGGGAGCACCCCGTCCTGGCACACCCAGGCTGCAGGTGGAGGGAGCTCTGGGAGAGCCTCCCTGCTCACCTGCTCACTGAGATTGCAGTGCTCTCTTCCTCAGCAGCATCGCCAGGCGGGAACCCCATCCCAAGTTAAGGTTTGAAGTCTCTCTTTTTCTCCTGGAGGTGGGAGGGTGGGTGGTGGCATTCATGCTAACTCCAGTCTGATTTCTAAGAGCACAGACACTGGAAATTGTCAGTCTCAGAACCAGAGGTGTGTGTCATGGGTGGGAGGAAGCCTGGTCCGGGGAGAGAGTGTGCACACTGGTTGGTTGTTTTTGTTTTTAAGAAGCAAACAGGGATGCGTGCAGCTGAGGCGGGTTGGGCGGGGGACACGCAGTTGGGCCCTCTCTCCGAGGGGAGCCGGCGCCCGCCCTGGGCCATCTTCTCGGTGTGCATGTTCAGAGGTTGGCCTGGGGTCGGGTCCACCTCGGGGCCGCCGCCATGGAGGACTTTGCAGGGCACAGGGAGTGTCGCTGGCATGACCGGGGCAGGCGGTGCCGGTCACTGGGGGATGACAGCCTGTGGGCGCAGAGCCCTGATGTAAGCTCCGAAAGGTCATTTTGTCACCAGAAAACTTTCCTTGTCTTCGCGGGACTCCGGATCCGGGTGGTTTTGTTTTGGTTTTACACTGCAGACCTTTTCGTGGTGAGATTTGAATAGTTCGTGCTGCTACTAACTTTCATCAACTTGACAGCTTATCAAATGTTAAATAATTGAGCAACATATTTTTATTATTTTTAAAACAATAGCACACATTTCTAATGAGGAAATTATTTGAAGCCAATTTAATGTAAAATCAAAACGTAATTGTCTGGTGCACTTATCAAGGCATAGGAAGATGAGTATTTTGTTGTGACAAAAATCTTAATAAAGGAAAAATGATTTTGTTGTTTTTAATTAAAGAGAGAAGAGAGATTCTGGATTTCAAAAGGATATTTTATGACAAATGCTATGAATCATGAGTGCAACTATTTCTTCTGCTTTTCCTCAACGTGTTCCTTTAACTGCGTTAGGGTTCACTCACTTCTGTCGGGTCTAGGCCCGGCCGAGCAGCCTTTGCCGGGAGGAGCTCCGCTGCTGGAAACTGGGTGGTGAGGCATAGAGAGCGACTCTGTCCTGCGGATTTAACACGGCCTGTGTTGGCCACTGGTTTCAGATCCGCTGTCTCCTCCTCCTGTCAGTGAGCAGCGTTATTCGGTCGCGGAAGGATGGTGTCCGCACGGCCGGGCTGGCCTCCTGGAGCAGGGCCTCTCACTGCACCCACCGTGCCTGCTGGCCAGGGCCTCTCACTGCACCCACCGTGCCTGCTGGCCAGGGCCTCTCACTGCACCCACCGTGTCTGCTGGCCGGGGCCGGCAGCAGGGCTGGTGCATGAAGGTTCCGGCTGTGCCAGGCTCCCGCTTCACCCGCAGCCCAGGGCCCTCAGAATGTCAGAGGCCAGAGACAGCCTCTCACTGCACCCACCGTGCCTGCTGGCCGGGGCCTCTCACTGCACCCACCGTGCCTGCTGGCCAGGGCCTCTCACTGCACCCACCGTGTCTGCTGGCCGGGGCCGGCAGCAGGGCTGGTGCATGAAGGTTCCGGCTGTGCCAGGCTCCCGCTTCACCCGCAGCCCAGGGCCCTCAGAATGTCAGAGGCCAGAGACATGACCAGGAGACCAGGAGGCTCTGTGGTCCTCCGCCCTCCGCTGCTCCTGCGGGTCGCTCTCTACCTGCCGGGCTGCTCAGAGCTGCCTGTCAGGACACCCCAGTGGGGGCATGCATGAGGCCCTGCAGGTCAGCCCATGCCAGCCAGGCAGGCTGCCTCCTGCCCGTGAGGACCCACAGCCAAGAACCGCCCCGCCCCGCCTGGCTGCACCGCTGGGCTCTCTCAGCCTCTCCCCTGTCACGGAGGTTAGGGTTGGGTTCAATAACAGCTTTTTCTTTTTTTTCTTAATCTCTGGAGTCAGGTTGAAAACAACAAATGTAAAGTTTTTACTTTCTCTTACTCATGCTCTTTCAGGTTATTAACAAGAAAATTGTAATGCACTTGCTTATTGGCATAGTTCTTCTCCCTAAAGTTGGATTGATCAGTCATTTTATATACATGTTTTTCACAGCCCACTCCAAGTGTTACCTTTTCAGAATATTTGATAAATGACCAATTGCAATGATTTCAGAACCAAAAAAGAGCCATTAAACATTTGAATAATTAATTAAATTTATTCAGTGTCAGAAGAGTAAGATTTCTTTTTTATGCTCCTTCAGTATGTAGATTTTGAGTTGAGAAAGTAATTTTTCATGTTACTCTCCATCACCTTATATTTTAAGTGTCTGTGAATGAGCGATAGCCATTGCATTTCTCATTGTGGGGAAGTGTAGGGATTAAGAGCATAATTTTGGCACCACATTGCTGGGTTCTACTCTCAGCCCTTCAACTTACAAGTACATTATTAAGTCAACAAGGACAATTTAATTAATCTCTGTGGACCTCGGTCTGCACATCTATGAAATGGATCCTAATAGTATCTGCCTTCTAAGGTTGCTTTTATGATTTATATCACATTAAATAGATGGGTGGATGGCTAGAGAGATACATAGATGTATAAAAAATAGATGATAGATAGATAAGAACATGCCTTCACATGATTAAACACAATACTTTTTCATTATCATTATCATTAATAAAAAATAAATGGTGATTCAAAGGTAACTGGCATGATAGTATTTAATTACACAAAAGTCTATCAGGTTAGGACATACCACTGGTTCAGGAAGATTTTCTTTTCATGCTTTTTTAATTTTGAAAAGTGTAATCTACTGAAAGTCAACCAAGCCAATACCAGTACATTTTCTTCCCATGGGTTTTTCTTAGACAGTTTGGATCAGCAACGTGATTTTCACATTTTGTCTTGTCATCTGTGACTATCATAGAATGTTAAGTTCAGCTCACACCTTCTTTTGCAAGATTGAGTTTGCTGAAATCTGTTCATTTTTCCTAAAACCGTGGAAGATAAATAGGCCTTTATGAGGTGAAGGCTTGTTTATTTTAACTGGCTCGAGGCCCACATGCCTCCGACCCACAGGGTAGGGTTCCATGTGTTCCTTAGAGCTCGGGATTAGACCCCAAATCCAGAGCATAAGAGTCTTTTTATGTTCAATTGCTAGAGGAAGGAGGCGGCTGAGCAAATAGGTATTAACGTCTCTTCTTATTGTGGAGAAGTGTAGGGATTAAGAGCACAATTTGACAATGAATTTGTTTGAAAACACAACACACTTGACCATGTCCCCTTGGAGTAGAGGGTACTGAGTGGTGTGGCGTCGGGTCGGACCCAGGACAGGGTGTGGGCCTAACCTTGGTTCTGGGCTCACATGGCTTTGATCTTGGAGAGTCATTTCGTCACTGCTTCTATATGTAAACATGAGGACTTAGCTAAGCCGTCATGGTAGCCATTCCAAACTTGAAATTCTGTTCTGTTTAGCCTCTGGGCTGTAGTTTACATAGTGGAAGGGGAAATACACCCGTTTACTCTGTAAGTCTTGGGGCAGCTGGGTCACAGAGGCGGGTGGAGATGTGCTTCTGAAATGCACATAGTGATGTGCAGACTGTTTGGCTTCCAGCTAAGGTTTGTCATCGTCCGTGGCGACACGGGGTGCATCGTGTTGGAAATAATACTGGCCTTCTGAGGAGTCAAAACACCGACAGCAAATTATATGTAATTTTAAAACCAATTTTTGGCCGAGGTAGGCAACTTAAAAAATTTAATGTTAAAAACATGGCTTGATA
This sequence comes from Myotis brandtii, assembly GCF_000412655.1. Taxonomy (NCBI): domain Eukaryota; kingdom Metazoa; phylum Chordata; class Mammalia; order Chiroptera; family Vespertilionidae; genus Myotis; species Myotis brandtii. The sequence goes on from NW_005370427.1 coordinate 677,949, forward strand.
TTAGTTTGAAAAAAATACACCATTTCTAAGTGGAACTTCAATCATAAAAAGGCAAATTGGAATAAGAGCAAAATCTGATTTTTGGGGGGATACGAAGGGTCTTGACATTCAAATCCACCCGCCTGCCTGTCTGTCCACCAGCGGGAACGTGGCGTTTCCCGTGCGATGCCGTGCGTTCCGCCGTCCCCACCGCCCTGTGGAGAGTGACTTTGGCACGTGGCTCTGGGAGGGTTATTTCTGTGCTTTACAACACTTTTGCTTTTGAATGTGAAAAATCAGATTGCATTTGTTTTAAAAAATGTGCAGCTGATGTGAACAGCAGAAATACTTCATGCTACAAGGACGAAATACTAAGGAACAATGTGTGGGACGCCTGCTTTCCCTGCCTTCCTGTGGCTTTTTCCTGGGAGAGTCATGTTCAGATTTTCCTGAAACCACATGTGATTGCCCCCCCCCTCCCCCCGCCGCCGGCAGTTAGCTCCGAACGGCGCTCTCTGTGTTTCACCGCGACCGTTGGCACGTGCATCCTTGGGTTTGGATCCAAGGACTGTCTCCACGAGCCACATACCAGGAGCTTAGCCAAGAGTCTCAGAGCCACGCCACCTTCCATTAAGTCAGCGATTTTCAGCCAGTGTGCCATGGCACTCGGGTGTGCAGCAGGAAATTAAAAAAATTAATTTATTGATTTGAGAGAGAGAAACATCAATCTGCTGCTCCACTCATTTATGCATCATTGGTTGGATCTTGTATGTGCGCTGACCAGGGATTGAACCCACAGCCTTGGCATATTGGGACCACAGTGCTCTAACCCACTGAGCTACCAGCCAGAGCAAGAATTGTTAAGACATGCAGTACCTGACTATTTAGTCAGGGGCACTGACCTCTTTTCCCTTAGATTGTCAGACAAAAAAATGACAACAGCCAACACAACGCTAGCCATAAGTGTGAATGAATCAAAATTATACCTACTTTTTTGTCTGATCGGCAGAAAATATATTTTTTGGTGTGCTGCAATATTTTAGTAATTAGTTTGTGCCCTTTTGATGAAAAAGGTTGAAAAATCCTGCAGTAAGTGACTTGAGGTGTAGAATATAAAGGAAGGCCAGGGGGCGCTCGTGAGCTGTGCACGGCTGCCAGTGAAGTGGAAGGACCTGGTTTAAAGTCAAGGACATGGGGGCAATCAGAGTCTCCAAGTGAATCCTAGCCAATCACAGAGCTTAAGAAAATCAGGAACCGCGTGGCTCATGATTGAAGATGTGAGCTGGGTTTGCTGAGAGCCACTCAACAGCTCTGATTGCGTATTTGATGAACTGGGAGGAAACTAGCATTTCTTGGCCATGGCCCTGTGAGGAGGACTGTAGGCCGCCCGCCATGCCCCCGCCTTGGGTGTGGTCAGCACCGTACACTATAGTGACCAAGTTTCCTGAATTCAGCTACAAGGACAATTCGGTCACTGCGCGGACAGTTAATACAGGTGGGAGACATTTAATTTGATCCTGCCTTTTAGATTGCGTATAGCAAACATTCCATTTCCAAAGCATTTGAGATGAAAGTTATATCCTTCATGTTTACCATACGACTCTATTGGATAAATATTTTTCAACAAAAGCAGATATTAAAACATAGGCTTTACCTATTTCTCTCTATAAAAATATATAAGAAATGAGCCACAAAAATGGGAGCAGTGTTTTTTCTTCTTTGATGGGTACCTTGCTGATTATTATGATTCCGATGGGGGTCAGGGCCTGAGAAGAGGCCATGACAATGCAGTGGGGGTGCCAACCTTACGATACTGTCCCCCACCAGCACCTCCCTGTTCTCTTAGTGCTTTTAAATCTAGTTGGTTCTGGGGAGCAGAGGTGAGTGAGGTGAGCCACATCCCTGCAGACACACGTTTTTGGGAGAGATGGCCTCAGAGTGAGGTTCAGCTGATAGACACCCCACAGCCTCCCCAGGGAGCGGGGGTGCAGGGCAGGTTTCTTGGTGCCTCAGTTAAGGGGCAGCGCCGTCCCTTTTCTGGGGAAGCTGGGTGTGGGTTGGAACGTGATCTCCTGCCCCGATTGCATGCACCTGAGGTGATGCCAGTGGCATGCTGCCCACACTCAGAGCCCGTGAGGTGTCAGTGGGCACTGTTTCCACGGGAACTTTCCACACTGGACGCTCTACCACGTGTTAACAGGTCCCATTGCTTATAGGGATTAGTTCCTTGGGCTTGTGTGAGGCTCTGATGTCCCTGACTTGTCCGTCTGCACACCATTGCCCGCAGCTCCCACTCACGGTCCCACTGCCTCTCCCTTGGGCTCAGTTCCACTGCAGACAAGGCTTAGGAAGCGGGTGGCTGTCACCTGCAGCCACCCCACCCCCTCCTTCATTGGGAATAAAATAGGATAGGCTCATTACTCCCAGAACCCAGTGTGCGCACAATGATTTGCATGAGATTGAGGACAAAGCCGCGGAAATCCCCTCCGAGGTACAGAAAACACTCGTGTGGAAGGTGAGGACGTGAATATCGCAACAGCTCGGGTTCAGCGACCTTGTGTTTGCTCCGTCGAGATCCCAACGGCTTCCTCCGCAGCCTCGCTGGTTCTGACCTTTCACACGTGGATTGTGAGTGGTACGGGTTGAACGGCACAGTGGGATGGTGACAGCATCTCCTGAAGGCAGCCCGGGGCCTCCTCCAGGGATGACCGCTGGGCAGAAACGTTTTGTGCCAGCACCACTGTCTATCAGACAGGGTCCAAACGGCCCTCCAAACGGGAGCACCTGGGGTTGACCTCGACCGCCTGCTTGGTGCCAGTAGAGACCACGGTAATCAGGTCCACGTTTGCCGCGTGCCTCAGAGATAATCAGTCACAGCTCGCGCAGTCAGTGGGCTAGCCCTGCTGCTTCTCTGAATCTGAGGCACAGAGAGGTTAGGAATTGCCGAGACCTATGGGAGCAGCTCAGCATCACCGCTGCTGGCGGCTGCGCAGCCCAGGCTCCCACCCAGGATTCCAGGTGAGAATCAACATCCAGGTTCCAGAAGACAGAGTGATCGGCTCCATCACTGTCTTTCTGTTGCACGTGGAAAAGGGGTGTCACTGTGCACAGTGACCCTGCTGTCTGCCCTGCAGGCTTGCCGGTTAACAGCTGAGTAGGCGCTGTGGGTTCAGTTGTTGATTCTGAATCAACTCTTGGCTGATGAGGATGGTTTAGTGATGTTTCACTCATTAGAAAAATTGGTAACCCAGGTGAAATGACATAGGGTATTAAATCTTGAATTACATATACTGTTGAATTACATACACTATTATGTCATCTTGAATTACATGTTATCCACTCACAAGCATCACTTCTTTGTTCAAAAACTGAGACATGGAAGATATTGAAAAAGACTCAAGTTGAACTTTTAAGACATCAAAACGACAGTATGTGAGATTAAAGATGCACTGGAAATTTAAGCAGATTTCACATTATTAAAGGAAGAAAGAGTGAACTTGAAGTCAGCAATGGAAGTTATTCAGAGTGAAACAGAGAAAAAGGGACATTTACAAAGTGAACAAATCGTCGGTGATACCTGGGACGGCTTTACGTGGCCGATGATGTGTAACTGGAGTCCCTGCCAGGAGGTGCAGGGAAAGTGTTTGAAGGTAAAATGAATAAAGCTTTTCTGTTTTGGTGTAAAATACATAAACTCATATATTCAAGAAGTTCATGGTTCTCAAGCACAAGACTCATGAATAAAATGACACCATAATCAGATTGGTCAGCTGAATGACAAGGAGAAAATGAGAGAGAAAGAGAGAGAGAGAGAGAGAGAGAGAGAGAGAGAGAGAGAGAGAGAGAGACTTTACATATAGAGGAATAACAAAAATGACAGATTTCTTGTCAGAAATAATGCAAATGAGAAGACACCAGAGGAACATCTTGAAAATGCCAAAAGAAAAAAATAACTGTCAACTTGGTATTTTATTTTATTTTATTTTATTTTTTTTTCAACTTGGTATTTTATACTCAGTGAAAGTATCTTTCAAAAATGAAGGAAAAGTAAAGACTTTTCCAGGCTCACAGAAGCTGAAAGCCTTCCTCCCCAGTCACAGGCAGGACATGAAATGTTAAATGCAGTCCAGAACCTGGAGACAGCCCAAGGCCTACCACACGCACACAACAACCCCCAGCGACATTCGGCTTAGTCACCATACATGGCACAGCATGAATGAATCTCAAAATCACTGTAAGTGGGTGGAGGCAGACCAAAGGTGCATGTCCTTGAGATTCCATTTATATGAAACAAGAGGCCCGGTGCACGAATTCGTGCACCAGTGGGGCCCCTCCGCCTGGCCTGCGGGATCAGGCCAAAACTGGCTCTCCAACATCCCCTGAGGGGTCTCAGATTGCGAGAGGGTGCAGGCCAGGCAGAGGGACCACATCGGTGCACGATCGGGGCCAGGGAGGGATGTGGGAGGTTGGCCAGCTGAGGAGGGATCCTGGGAGGGCTCCAGGGCATGTCTGGCCCATCTTGCTCAGTCCCCATTGGCTGGACCCCAGCAGCAAGCTAACCTACTGGTCGGAGTGTCTGCCCCCTGGTGGTCAGAGCACATCTTAGCTCTGACGGTTCAGTGGCCTTAGCATATTAATAGCATACTAGAGGCTTGGTGCACAAAAATTTGGGCACTTGGGGTGGGGGGGGGTCCTTCAGCCCGACCTGTGCCCTCTCGCAGTCTGGGACCCCTCGGGGGATGACCACCTGCTGGCTTAGGCCTGCTCCCAGGGGGATTGGGCTTAAGCTGGCAATCAGACATCCCTCTGGCAGTCTGGCAGCCCTCGGGGGATGTCCACTTGCCAGTGGGGAGCAGGCCTAAGCTGCAGTTGGACATCCTTAGTGCTACTGAGGAGGCAGGAGAGGCTCCCACCACCACCGCTGTACTGGCAGCTGTCAGCCCAGCTTGTGGCTGAGCAGAGCTCCCCCTGTGGGAGTGCACTGACCACCAGGGCAGCTCCTGCATTGAGCGTCTGCCGCCTGGTGGTCAGTGTGTGTCATAGTGACCAGTCATTCCCAGTCTTTCTGCTATTAGGGTCAATTTGCATATTACCCTTTTATTATATAGGATAGAGGCCTGGTGCACGGGTGGGGGCCGGCTGGTTTGCCCTGAAGGGTGTCCCGGATCAGGGTGGGGGTCCCCACTGGGGTGCCTGGCTAGCCTAGGTGAGGGGCTGATGGCTGTTTGCAGCTAGTCACACCCGCTTCAGGGTGGGGGTCCCCACTGGGGTGCCTGGCCAGTCTGGGTGAGGGGCTGATGGCTGTTTGCAGGCTTGTCACGCTGAAAGCAGGTATCTGGGGTTTATTTATCTAATATAATTGAAACTTTGTTGCCTTCAGTGGAGCTCAGAGCCCTGCGGTGGGAAGCTTGGCTTCCTGCTTGCTCCAGCTCCGTGGCCACGGCTGGCTGAAAGCAGGTATCTGGGGTTTATTTATCTAATATAATTGAAACTTTGTTGCCTTCAGTGGAGCTCAGAGCCCTGCGGTGGGAAGCTTGGCTTCCTGCTTGCTCCAGCTCCGTGGCCACGGCTGGCTGAAAGCAGGTATCTGGGGTTTATTTATCTAATATAATTGAAACTTTGTTGCCTTCAGTGGAGCTCAGAGCCGGCCGGGAAGCTTGGCTTTCTCCATCACTGTAGCAACCAAGCCTCCTGCTTGCTCCAGCTTCGTGGCTGCCTGCCGCCATCTTGGTTGGGCTAATTTGCATATAGTCGCTCTGATTGGCTGGTGGGCGTGGCTTAAGGCATAGCAAAGTTATGGTCAATTTGCATGTTTGTCTTTTATTAGGTTAGATTACACTTTGATTTGTTGAACGGATGACCAGACAACCGGACACTTAGCATATTAGGCTTTTATTATATAGGATGATAGTAAACCAACGCTAATCTGTAGCAAGAAGAGCAGATCAGTGCTGGCCTGGGATTGAGCGGGCAGGAGCGAATGGTGACAGTGGCTGGAGACTGGCTGGTGGGTGGGGATGGTCTTAGCATGCCTGCCGAAGCTTATCGATAGTGCATTGAAAATGCCTTCCAGCTCTCAGCCCAGAGTACCCAACCTGAGGAACCGCTCGGATAAGGACTGGAGGGGGAGCTGGTTGAGGTGGGAGAGAAGTTGCAATCTGCCTTCTCAGTGTTGGGTGGATAGGGCGTGGTACTGCACTCCTCTGGACTGCTCCTTTGGGCTGTGTGTGGCCTGGCACTGACCACACCTGCAGGAAGACCACTGCAGTGTGCACCTCCAGCTCACCTCCCTTCGCTCAGCTCTTGCTGCATTCCCGCCCTCCCTGACATGTCCTTCCTGTGTGTCCAGGGCCCAGCATTTCCTCCCGTCCCCCAAGTGTCTGGCACTGCCCACCACTGGGTGTTCATGTTGGGAGAGTGGGCACCATGGCCCACTTCCAGCCCTGCTTCCAGTCTTCCTCCCTGTGAGGTGCATCCTCAACATGTCCCTGCGTGTGGCCTGCGCTGCACCTCTCCCGAGCCTTGTGTCTGGTCCTAGGTCCTCGGCCCCTGTCACAGGGCTTCTCGTGCTCAGACACCTCCCCTCTCCAGCCTCTGCCCCCTGGGACGCGGCCTGACCATCCTCCGACTAAGGCCCCTGCGCAGGCCTGGAATGACTGAGTGCTCTGTGGTGTACATCCATGTCCATGGATAGAGCTACATTTAAATCTGGGGAACTTTCAAAATATTTATTTAGAAATTCATTTAAAAATAATAATTATCTTAGCATAGATAACATTTTTATGAAAAGTAAATATTATTAAAAGTATTAAAAAGAAGACATTGGCCTAAGCCAGTTTTTCTTCAGTCTTGGGTTCGATTCCCAGTCAAGGGAACATACCTCAGTTGCAGGTTTGATCCACAGCCCTTGCATGCGGGAGGCAACTAGACCATGTGTCTCTCTTCCATCAGTGTTTCTCTCTTTCTCTCTCCCCTTCCTCCCTCCCTTCCACTCTCTCTAAAGATCAATGGAAAAAATATCCTCAGGTGAGGATTAAAAGAAAGACATTGTTTTACATTTTTCAAATATTTTAAATGTCAGGCTTAAAAAAGATATCTCAATTCTCATACTTGTTTCTGCATTCACACTTGAATATTATAAACCAGAGATCCTCTCAGTTGCAAGCAAATGAGAGAGAGAATTCAATATCATCTACACTAATAAAAGAGAAACATGGTAATTGGCGTACAACCGCTACCCTTTTCATTGGCTAATCAGTGAGTATATGCAAATTAACTGTCAGCCAAGATGGCGGCCGGCAGCCAGGCACTGAAGCGAGCACGAGGCTTGCTTGCTGCAGACTCCAACATTCCCCG
>NW_005370427.1:688109-690299 GCF_000412655.1 Myotis brandtii
CCCCCCCTCCCCTCCCGAGTGCACAAATTTTTGTGCACCGGGCCTCTAGTTATATTATAATAGCTTTAACCTAGTCCAGTGGTTGGCAAACTGGGGCTCAACAAACCGTGGCTCGCGAGCCACATGCGGCTCTTTGGCCCCTTGAGTGTGGCTCTTCCACAAAATACCGGCTCTTCCACAAAATACGGACTGCTGTGCATGGGCCACGAAGTTTCAATCGCACTGTATGTGCGCGCCCGCACGTGGTATTTTGTGGAAGAGCCACACTCAAGGGGCCAAAGAGCCGCATGTGGCTCGGGAGCTGCGGTTTGCCGACCACGGACCTAGTCGATGTGTCAGAGAGCTCTGGGACCCCCAGAATTTCCTGGACCAAGCTGTGAGAAGCAGGGTTCTAGCAGCCACACTGTTTTTCCCATTTTCTCCTGAATATACCAAGGCTCATCCCCTGAGAGTCCTCCAAGCGCTCCTGCCATCATTTCTGCCCCCTTCTCACTCCCACAGGCCCAGCCAACAGCCAGCCTCAGGCCCCGCCCTCACCCATCCGGGAGCCTAGGAAGCCTCTGTAATAACCTTCTCTGCTCTTCTTCAAAGCCCTTCACAGTCCTTCACAGTCATGGTCATGAGTGCTTTATCTCCCCTCCAAGCAGATGCTGGCGGTGCTCGGAGCCAAGCAGCTTGCTCGTGGAGGGACGGGACATCCACGAAGCCTCCTTCGCGGCCAGGACTCCGCGCAGGACACAGCCAGGCATCGACTTCTTTTGAGTCTCCTTGCCTCTCAAATTTTTGTTTGTTTTTAATATATTTTTATTGATTTCAGAGAAGAAGGGACAGGGAGAGAGATAGAAACATCAATGATGAGAGAGAATCATGGATCGGCTGCCGCTTGCAAGCCCCTAACTGGCGATGGAGCCCGCAACCCGGCATGGGAATGGAACCGTGATCTCCTGGTTCGTAGGTTGATACTCAATCACTGAGCCACACTAGCCAGGCAGTTTTAAAAAATGTTTTTATTGATTTTCAGAGAGAGAGGAAGGGAGAGAGAGATAGAAACACCATCCATCAGCTGCCTCCTGCACCCCCCTACTGGGGATCGAGCAGGAAACACTGGAGTGTGTCCTGACCAGATCAACCTGGTGCCCCTTGGTTCCCGGGTCTGCGCTCCACTGCTGAGCTACACAGGCCGGGCGCGCCTCTCCCCTTTGATCTTCCCGACTTCTGGAGCCGTGGGGCCCAAAGTCAGGTCAGCGAGGGGAGAAATGGAAGGGATTTAATTAATGCTTTTTCTCTCTGCCTGGAGTGTATGGTTGCATTTGGTATCCTGTGTTAGAGTGCATTGAATGAGTGTGAAAATAATCTGTTGTAGAAGGTTTGTGTAATAGGTTCATACCTGTCTCTCTGTCGACTACGACTTTGCTGGGACAGCGTCCAGGTGGCCGGTCACCGGTGTGCGGCAGGGGCGCCGAGAGGGGAGTTACCGTGCACGGTGGGAGTTTCTGGTTTACTCTATTAAAATCATTTAACTTCTAATCATCAGTAGTTGTATAATCTTCATGATGAACGGTTAGCCAGTGAATAGCTTGGACCTGTGGAATTTTCTGGGCCCCTCGCACATGCTCCATCAGTGTTTCTGTGTAAACACCCATTTTCTGTTTTCCTTCATGGAGGGCACATCGATACGGACACCTCCTGGCTGGGAAGGAAAACTGGTACAATTGGTGACTTTCTCAGAGGCTGTATCAGAACTCCTTGGGGAAATAACCTCTTCAAGTTCAATAACGGCACTCGACGTTCGTACTGTTAATAAGCGGCAACGCCCCATTTGCAGCGGGAAGCAAGACAATTTTCCTTGTATTTCACTGGATCTCTTAACTCACTTCTACGCCTCTCTGGGGCACACAGATGATGAAAACGTTGATATGCTGTCCACCTTGCACCACGAGCATATAAAACCCTACGCGTGAATAGTCACCGAATACTTTCGATTTCTTCTAAGTAATTTCTGTTTAAACCGGATCGTGGTGAGTGGTCTGGCAGGCACCGCATGGGAGGCCTGGCAGGGTCTGGCTCAGGTGTGAGGTTGGGTGGTGCCTCTGGCGCCTGCTCTGGGGACCAGCAGGCTGGACAGGGAGGACACAGGGCTTTCCTGGCTGTGGCTGAAAAGCGCAGGCGGCCAGCGAGGCCTGAGAGCAG
>NW_005370427.1:690388-692333 GCF_000412655.1 Myotis brandtii
CGCCCCGTGTGTTTCAGGGAAAGTGAGTCTCTATTACGGGTCACAGTAGGGATGGGGATGGAGAAACAGTGCACCTCGGGTGAAGACCATCATTTGCCAAAGCGTGTAGGTTCCATTCTTTTTAAATGGTTTTCTTCTTGTTACTTGAGTTACTCCCAGAAATTTTCTAGACAGATAGACACACACACATTCTCTCTATCTCTATCTCTGTCTCTATCTCTATCTCTGTCTCTGTCTCTGTCTCTATCTCTATCTCTATCTCTATCTCTATCTCTATCTCTCTGTCTCTGTCTCTGTCTCTGTCTCTATCTCTAACTCTCTTTCTCACTCAAAATTCACTTCTTCCTTCTGTGGAAACACATTACTTAAAATGTTCTATACATTTCTTAACACTATTCTGGAGAACTTTTCATGCAGAAAAATAGGACATATAAGACAGCCTTACACTGCCATGGCAACTCATGACTTACGTGGGGACTTATTTAACTGCAGCCTAATGCTGACAGGCAGGCTGTTCCCCAGGCTGTTTCTATGACAAACAGCCCTGCCTCTGCCGACTTAAGCATGTGTGAGCCTCGCTCACGATGTTTCTGGAAGTGGGGTTGCTGGATTAAGGGCTGTTTTTATTTATAATTCTTGGGGAGTCTGCCAAATTACTGTCCCCCAAATATGTCAATTTAATATTTACCCTTGGTGTTTGAGTGTGGTTGATTCCGCACCCTCCTGGTACTTTTAATTTGTTTATTAACATGAGTGAAACACTAATTTTATACAAATTCAAAGTAATGTCAATATGTGGCATTCTCACAGTATTTTAATACATTCACGTCTCTTTATTGCAAGAACTTCCTTTTCCTGTCTTTATTTTGTTTTCTCTTTCTTACTGACTTATAATAGTTTTATTATGTGTTAACAAAATTGACCTATTCTTTGTCATGCATAATAAAATGATTTATTGATGTATTTTGATTTGGCTAATTTTTTTTTCAGGTTAGTCATTCATGGTTTCAGTTTTCTATTATGCTTCCAAAAATCCCCAGCATTTCAAAACTGTTTCTAAAATCATTTATTTATTTCTCTCTTCTTTTTTAAAAAATATTTTTTATATATTTTATTGATTTTTTACAGAGAGGAAGGGAGAGGGATAGAGAGTTAGAAACATCGATGAGAGAGAAACATCGATCAGCTGCCTCCTGCACACCTCCTACTGGAGATGTGCCTGCAACCAAGGTACATGCCCTTGACTGGAATCGAACCCGGGACCCTTCAGTCCACAGGCCGACGCTCTATCCACTGAGCCAAACCAGGCAGGGCGTCTCTTTTTAATTTATGTAAAATGCTTCCAGTACAGCCACTGACATTGGAATCCACTTATTTCCCCCAAACTGATTACCAGGAGCGTCCGGTGGATGCCGAGCAGCCCCTGCCCCTGCCCTGAGGCCTTGTCAGAACCAACAAGGTGAAACGGCTCAGACCACTCTGCTTTCATCTGAGGGACCCGGGGGGGAAGGGCAGCTGGGGGCTTCGCTTAGCGGGCAGCCCAGTGATGCATCTCACGTGCTGCTGGACACTCTTGGCCTTGGCAACAGCACCGAGAACAGCGGGCCTGGGACGCACGCAGCCTCCGCCTCACACAGAAGTGGTCTCTCCTGCCACCTTCTTCACCAGAGCACGTGGGTTTCAGTGCATTTCCAAGGCCGGGGAGCTTGATGCACATGCTCCTCTGAGGAAGCAGTAGAGGGGTGTGCACAGAGGAGGCGGGAGAGGGGTGTGCACAGAGGAGGTGGGAGAGGGGTGTGCACAGAGGAGGAGGAGGGATGGGTGTGTACAGAGGAGGCGGGAGAGGGGTGTGCACAGAGGAGGTGGGAGAGGGGTGTGCACAGAGGAGGAGGAGGGACAGGTGTGCACAGAGGAGGAGGGATAGGGGTGTGCACAGAGGAGGAGG
>NW_005370427.1:701142-723013 GCF_000412655.1 Myotis brandtii
GAGGAGGAGGGATAGGTGTGCACAGAGGAGGAGGGATAAGGGTGTGCACAGAGGAGGAGGAGGGATAGGTGTGCACAGAGGAGGAGGGATAAGGGTGTGCACAGAGGAGGAGGAGGGATAGGTGTGCACAGAGGAGGAGGGATAAGGGTGTGCACAGAGGAGGAGGAGGGATAGGTGTGCACAGAGGAGGAGGGATAAGGGTGTGCACAGAGGAGGAGGAGGGATAGGTGTGCACAGAGGAGGAGGGATAAGGGTGTGCACAGAGGAGGAGGAGGGATAGGTGTGCACAGAGGAGGAGGAGGGATAGGGGTGTGCACAGAGGAGGAGGGATAGGTGTGCACAGAGGAGGAGGGATAGGGGTGTGCACAGAGGAGGAGGGATAGGGGTGTGCACAGAGGAGGAGGGATAGGGGTGTGCACAGAGGAGGAGGGATAGGGGTGTGCACAGAGGAGGAGGGATAGGGGTGTGCACAGAGGAGGAGGGATAGGGGTGTGCACAGAGGAGGAGGGATAGGGGTGTGCACAGAGGAGGAGGGATAGGGGTGTGCACAGAGGAGGAGGGATAGGGGTGTGCACAGAGGAGGAGGGATAGGGGTGTGCACAGAGGAGGAGGGATAGGGGTGTGCACAGAGGAGGAGGGATAGGGGTGTGCACAGAGGAGGAGGGATAGGGGTGTGCACAGAGGAGGAGGGATAGGGGTGTGCACAGAGGAGGAGGGATAGGGGTGTGCACAGAGGAGGAGGGATAGGGGTGTGCACAGAGGAGGAGGGATAGGGGTGTGCACAGAGGAGGAGGAGGGATAGGTGTGCACAGAGATGGAGGGATAGGGGTGTGCACAGAGGAGGAGGAGGGATAGGTGTGCACAGAGATGGAGGGATAGGGGTGTGCACAGAGGAGGAGGAGGGATAGGTGTGCACAGAGATGGAGGGATAGGGGTGTGCACAGAGGAGGAGGAGGGACAGGTGTGCACAGAGGAGGAGGGATAGGTGTGCACAGAGATGGAGGGATAGGGGTGTGCACAGAGGAGGAGGAGGGATGGGTGTGCACAGAGGAGGCGGGAGAGGGGTGTGCACAGAGGAGGAGGAGGGACAGGTGTGCACAGAGGAGGAGGGATAGGGGTGTGCACAGAGGAGGGGCTGGGACAGTAGGACCCGGTGTTTTCTGAGGGGGGTTGTCACCTGCGTGCAGACTGTTGTCACTGGTGGAGTCTCATGGAGAAGGCGTGAGACCGTCACCAAGCACAGTCTCCTCTGGGCAGCAGAGGGCGGAGACGGGAGTGAACGGGCAGAATCCGGAGCCTGCGCTGAGAAAGACACAGCAGCAAGGCTAAGGTGGGGTCCACGAGATCGTCTGGGCTGACACTCACTCAGGAGGTGGTAAATGAGCAACTTTTTTTTTTTTCCGGAAACTTCTTCACCTGATTTTATTGGAGATCTGACAGCCCGGACTGAGGCTGTTTTCCTTCCCTGATTCTTCCTCCATCCTCCGGCTCAGTGCTCTGAGGTGAGTGGCTGGCACTGGCCTTTGCAGCAGGACTCACAGAGGGTTCCGGTGGCTCCGCGCAGAGCCAGGCCCCGTGGCGGAGGAGGCTGTGTGGGAAGCGGGCGTCTGCTCCGCACGGAGACGGCCCCGGGCGCCTGCCTTGTCGTGTGGACTCTTGCCTACCATTGATCCAAATGCCGTGTGAAACAATACCCAGTTTTAGCCATTTGATTATAGATGTGTGAATTCATTATTCATGTATTTCCTAAAGCCCGTTGAATGGGGCAAAAGGACAGGGAAAATATTAGGATGTTGGCAAATGCCTGCTAAATGCAGACTTTGACAAATTGATTTTGTCTCGGACAGTTCCCTTGCCAACCCGCTGCGATGCTCCCGCTGCCCCCTGAGCCAGTCCCCCAGCGCTGGGAGCTCGGAGAGAGCAGCCTGTTTGCTGTGCGTCGACACGGATCTGCAATGTTACAGCCAAACACAGTCCTCCCTGTGCACATGGCGCTGCAGCCGTGGAGATGCGTGTGCATACCTCGAAAGAGGGCATTCTGAGTGATTTGGGAAATAAATCCGCTTTTCATGTACATATTCAGATTTTCATCTTATTTTTGAACTTCGTAGCAAATGAGTCAGAGTGGCACTCACAGGAGCTTAGCTGTCTTCCTGCTTCCAGAACCCGTGCCCGGCAGAGCCAGCCTGGCTCCGGCTCTGCCCTCTGTCCTAAGGAAGGGCCTGCAGGTACAGAGCAGAGAGGCGGCCGGTGTGGGGTCCAGCTCTGCCCTCTGTCCTAAGGAAGGGCCTGCAGGTACAGAGCAGAGAGGCGGCTGGGTGTGGGGTCCGGCTCTGCCCTCTGTCCTAAGGAAGGGCCTGCAGGTACAGAGCAGAGAGGCAGCCGGTGTGGGTCGCAGGCCAGCGAGGCGGAGCCTGCCTTCCCTCAGCCCGTGGTGCTCACCTGGAAGGAGTGAGAGGTAACCCTCGTCCTCTGCCGACCTGGGTTTAAGAGGAAGGGTGGCATTGTTTTTCGGTGAGGTAGAGCGAATGACTTACTACACTTTAGTGCCTTATCATCAGGCACAAGTAAAGCTGCAAGTGGTGCCTCCTTCCCCGTGACTCCAGCTTCCCGCCTCCTGCCTGTCAACACCCCCAGCAAAGTCGTCTGTGTCTTGTTCCCGGCTGCCCCGCTGTGAGACCTTCTGTGCTCCCGACGGAGGCCACGCCATTGGCTGGAGGAACAGTCACTCCAATTTCAGCTCTTAAAGGAACAAGCCCTGCCTTGGCCGGCTGCTCAGTGGTTAGAGTATCGCCCCGTGTACCGAAGGGTCACAGGTTCGCTTCCCAGGCAGGGCACATAACCAGGTTGCTGGTTCGATCCCAGGTTGGTCGAGGCACGTGTCTGAGGCAGCTGACTGATGTTTCTCTCTGTGTCTTCCTCCCTCTCGCTAGACTCAATGAAAAGCATATCCTTGGGTCAGGATAAAACAGACAAATAGAAGCAGCAGCCTTCCTCAGCCTCTGGGGTGCTGAGGTCATGTTCGCACTCCCCTCCCCCTCCTCTCTCCCGCTCTCTAATGAGAGCTGGGGGATGAAGCTGCTATCGAGGCCTGGTAATTACTGGGTAATATTTTCCTAGAGAAAGCTTGGCTGTAGACTTGCAGGGATACAAGCGCCGAGCACTGGAATTCCCGCCCAGCTGTCCGATGGGCTGGGTGCCTTGTTTCTGTGTGAAGTGCGGTGGCTGGTTGGGTGGACAGATAGGCCTCTTCTCCGGAGCCAGTGGCACGTGCTGGGCACCCAGCCTTTCCCGCGGCCTCGCTAGAGGGGAGCGATGCCGGGGGTGTGACCTGCAGTCTAGCTTGTGTCCATGAGGACACACGGGAGTGATGTTGAGCCTGCGCTGGGCATGGGGTGGGCGGACAGGAGGCAGCACAGGGGGGTGGCATGTGCCTGGCTCTGAGGTTCGCAGCCCCCCTGGCGGACTCGGCGGGCGGCAGAGGCTGAGGAGCGGCTCCGTGGGGGAGGAGGGGCTCTTGCCTGTGCTCCCAGGCGCTTGGACGGTTTGGTCACCATTTGAGGAGGCCTTGCCGCCTGTCCATTTTGTCATAAATCGCCCCGGACTGACTCAGTGGACACAGTGGTGAGTTCAGGTCTCAGCCCCAGGCCCCTGGAGGTCCCGGGTCCCCGCTGTGTTGTGCGACAGGGACCTGTGGGGTACTCAGGGCTCCCCTGGCTGCGGAAGGAGGGTGACGGTCAGGTCCGCTCCCGGCCCTCCCTCTCCAGCTTGTTCCCCCGAGGATCCGGCCGGGGGCCAAGGGCCGGGCAGGGGTTTGCTTTAACTGAAGGGTATGGAGTTGGCAGGACTTCCATTGTTTGCCTCTCGGTCACAGGGACACACATGGATCAACAGCCTGAAGCCGAGTTTAGTCGCTGCTTCCTGAGAAGAGGCCGAGGAGAGGGACTGACCCTGGGCAGCAGGCTGGCTGCAGACTGGGGCCGGTGGCCCGGATGAGCTCCCGGGGACCCCTCTTCTCCATGGAGGTTGTCCCTGCCCTACCGCCCCCAGACTCTGTGACTTTAACAGCTTAAGCTTAAAAAGAAAAAAACATTGGGTTTGTGTTGAGCAAATTTCAAACTAGACACATAGTGTTAGAAATGAGCAAAGACAATTCTACCCATTAGCTGTCCATGTTTAAAAAGC
The DNA here is from genome assembly GCF_000412655.1 of Myotis brandtii. Lineage (NCBI taxonomy): Eukaryota > Metazoa > Chordata > Mammalia > Chiroptera > Vespertilionidae > Myotis > Myotis brandtii. The sequence continues at coordinate 705,328 of NW_005370427.1, forward strand.
CCAGCAGAGGTCTAGATGGCGCTCAGTGGTTAGAGCGTCGCGGGTTTGATTCCGGTCAAGGGCACGTATCTTGGTTGCAGGCTCCATCCTGGCCCAGTTGGGGTGTGTGTCGGAGGCAACCAATCAATGTGTCTCTCTCACATGGATGTTTCTCTCCCTGTGTCTCTCCCCCTCCCTTCCACTCTTTCTAAAAAACAAATCAATGGAAAAATATCCTTGGGGGAAGATAAACAAAAAATAAGTAAAAATCCAGCAGATCCTTTTAAAATGAGTTATAATCAGGCATTGAAATTCATTTGACTTTCTAACCGTGTGCTCCCACTGCGTGTGCGTGAAGTGAGGTGTGAGGGGTGGGCCACAGCCGCTCCCTTCCTTCCTCCTCCCTTGCTCACAGGCCTTTGCTTCCCGCACGGCTGAGCGTGCTGTCACCTTTGTGCCGTGGGCATGTGTGTGCGGTTGAGTATTTTCCTAGCACGCGGTACCTGGCAGGGAAGGTGGCCGCATGCCCGCAGTTGGGTCCCCATTGCTTGCTATCACTTGCTGTGCGTGGAGCTGTGGGTCTTGGGGTGCCGGCCAGTCCCTGCCCCATCCCTGCCCAGGTCCCAGTGCCTGCCCTACCCAAGTCCCAGTCCCAGGAGACGGCGCCCAAAGTCCCCACAGCCTGATGGCAGCACTGAGGTACCGGGAGCCTGGACCCCACCTCGCACTCCCTGAGCTCCCCCGGACAAGGAGTCCAGGGCTCGGACTGACCTGGGCAGGGGCGGGGCAGGGCCAGGGACCTGGGCAGGGGCAGGGTAGGGCAGGGGCGGGGCATGCTTGCTATCACTTGCTGTGCGTGGAGCTGTGGGTCTTGGGGTGCCGGCCAGTCCCTGCCCCATCCCTGCCCAGGTCCCAGTGCCTGCCCTACCCAAGTCCCAGTCCCAGGAGACGGCGCCCAAAGTCCCCACAGCCTGATGGCAGCACTGAGGTACCGGGAGCCTGGACCCCACCTCGCACTCCCTGAGCTCCCCCGGACAAGGAGTCCAGGGCTCGGACTGACCTGGGCAGGGGCAGGGTAGGGCAGGGGCGGGGCAGGGACTGGGACCTGGGCAGGGGCAGGGTAGGGCAGGGGCAGGGCAGGGACTGGGACCTGGGCAGGGGCTGGGCAGGGGCGGGGACTGGGACCTGGGCAGGGGCTGGGCAGGGCCTGGCCAGGGTGTGTTTCCATTTCTCCCCTGAACTGAAGTCCGGCTGATGGGCCTGAGTCTCTGCTTCACCTCTTGTTCCGTCACCTTGGCAATCACAGGGGCTGTGTTTTCTGCCTCCCAGGCTGCACCTGGCGGGTGGGCCCTCTCTGCCGCTGTGTGGGGTGGGGACAGAAATGTGCGGCCCCAGCGCTCCCAGATGTGTAGTGTGTCTGCTTGTACTCAGGCGGACCTCGCGCGGCCTCCCACCGCTGCGTGGCCCTGTTGCCTCGGTGCACCACCCCCTCCTCCTCCTCCTTCCTCGTGCAGAGGCCTTTGCGGGCGCACGGCCGAGCGTGCCGAGGTCGCCTGTGTGCGGTGGATGTGTGTGTGGTTGAGTGTTTTTCCCGGTGGTCTGCATGGACGCGGCCTCTCTGCTTGGGAAATAGCCGGTGTTTACCAAGCAGGTCGCCAGTCGCCAGACCTGGGCTGCGTCCGGGCAATATCGTGTTCTCTGTGAGCCCTGGGGCAGGAGGGAGCGTTCCCACACCTTTAGACAGACGAACAAGAGGCGCGGAGCCGTCGGGGGATGGGCCAGCCAGCACGTGTGGAAGCGGGGCTGGACGCAGGCTGTGGGGCTGCGCGGGGACAGGGAGCAGCAAGGACTGGAACCACCTTCCCATAGACTCCGCCCCTTTGGAAGCCGGAGACCCCCCACCACAGCACTTCCTTGGCTCCTTTAAGGCACGAGGTCTGCTCTCTGTCGTGAAGGCTTTCCCTGAAAGTCTCTGAGAGTCTGTGGGCTCTGAGGGCCACAGGTGTGTGTCCCCTCTCATCCACCTGCTCCGCCCGCTTTGGCCTCAGATGGGGGTGCGGCTGCATAGCCGAGTCCGCGTGGGGGTGTTGCTCAGCCACAGTTTCCCCCTGAGCTTCGGAGAACCTGGACTCTGGGTTTTAGGCACAGCAACCACGTGCTGGGTTAGCGATGGACGATGGGGACTCGGTGTGCAGCATGCCTGCCAACTGCGAGGAGACGCGTAAGCCAGGAGCCTGCGGGGCAGTGTGAGCCCTCCGGGGGTGAGTCGCGCCCGGGAGCGGGCAGGGTGGCTCCCATGTCCTTCACGCCATGTCCCAACCCATGCCTGGCACCTTGTAAGGTGGATGGGGGACTGCACCCTGATCCTTTGAAAGTAGGAATAGAGCTTTAAGTGGACTTGCCTCCCCATCATTGCTGACAGTAAAAATATTAAATCCAGCAAAAGGAAACCCAAACACATGCACACACACATGCACACACATGCATACAGACACGTACACACACATGCACACACAGGGCTTATTCACCAGCTCACGAGCCTGGCAGTATAGGTCCCTGCTCCAAATGTTGACTGTGGGAGTGTCATGCGAGCTGGCATACTGTGTGTAGGAGCACACGCGCGCACACGCTGTGACTGTCAGGTCTCCGCAGTTCGTGCGACGTTGGGAGTTACAGAGCCTCCAGCATGAAGTCGGTCAGGAAGGCAGCGCCTTCCTGTGTCAGGGGCCATCGCTGCTCGACGGCTGCCAGCGGGGGCGGGCTCCGGCCTATTTCTGAGGTGTTCTCGCAGGGTCTTTAGATCCTATTTACGCTGCCTGTCTGTTTGCTGATTAGATTAGAGCGCCTGGGAGAGGGCCTGACACAGCTGCTCGTCCAACATGGGAAGTGGGTGTGCAGTCACACAGGTGCTTCCCTGAGGAGCAGAGACCTGGGCGGGGGCTGCTGGCCTGAACTCCAGCCTCGGCTTCACTTCTGTGTGCAGTCCGGACAACGTGCAATGATCTGCTTTTCTAGGAAAAGGGTTGGTTACCTGTTTATAGAGAGTGGGGTAATAGTGCCTAGCTCACAAAGTCCTGAGGACTAAGTGAGATTTAAAAAAGACACAGCATACACTTAAAAGTATTTCCGGTCTACCTTTGCTATTAGTTCTTCAAGTTCAAAGAAAGCGGGTGATGGTCACTTTTAGAAAGTAATGTATTAAAACTTAAAAACTGCTTCTTCTTGCCCTGACTGGTTTGGCTCAGTGGATAGAGCATCGGCCTGCGCACTGAAGGGTCCCAGGTTCAGTTCCGGTCAAGGGCATGTACCTTGGTTGCGGGCACATCCCCAGTGGGAGGGTGTGCAAGAGGCCGCTGATCGATGTTTCTCTCTCATCGATGTTTCTAACTCTCTATCCCTCTCCCTTCCTCTCTGTAAAAAATCAATAAAATATTTTTTAAAAAACAACTGCTTCTTAATGTTGTTGTTTAGATGATAATTTTATTAACAAAGGACAGGTAACTGGCTTGGGTTTGTTGCAGTTCTTTTCCCAGCTAATGGGTCTGACTACACAGGCATCACCTCAGTTCACAGCTCCTTCAAACTTTCATGTTATCGCCTGGGAATGGGAGCTGCTGTCACTGCTGTTAAAACAATAGAGTGACATTTAGATTAAACTAACGGAGGTGTATAGGCCCTTGTTAATAGTTAATTTACAAATGTAGTTTCTTATTAACCACAAAGTGTTCCTGTGCATATCTGATGGTGGTGAAGAATTAGACGATGTTCCGGACTTCACAGTCTGGCTCCCGTGAGGACCAGCGAAGGAAACGTGTCTCGTTACCCACGTGATATTACCTGTTTTGTTAAGACCTAGGCATCTCTTATGTCATGTAGATTTACTTTTTCAATCATACGATTTCTGCTACGTATTTAGCTTGGTAATATGCATTGCTTTTCAAAACTGCTTTCCTAACCGACAACTGGGGACATGACAAGCAGTGTTATTTCAGCCCCATTCGAGGACAGTGGTGGTTGCACCCTGGGCGGGGGGGCCTCCCCGGTCCCTGGGTGGGGAGTGTGGACACCGGCCTGCGGTGGCCTGGAGTCCGGGCAGGTTCCTGGGTGAACATCTTCTAGGGTCTTCCATTCAGATTCCCAGAGGCTCCATCATCCCCATCAGCTAGGAGTTAAAGCTGTTCACACTGTGAACTGACATAAAACATGAGTAGCAGGTAAATTAAAAGGGGCTGAAGGACTTTAGCTAATGTCTAATTCACAAATGTATTTCTTACTAGTGTTAGTTTTTAACAAAGAGGTAGTACCTCTTCCTTAGTAACTATCGATTTTGCTCTCAAGGTTCTATTGTCAGGAGGCCATGTACATGGTGCAACTATTTTCTATTTTGTTGTTGTTGTTTCTTTGAAAAATTACTGATTGGTTTTAGAGAGGGAGAGAAGAGGGGAGAGAGAAACATAGCCTTGCTCCACTTGTTCATGCACCATTGGTTGCTTCTTGTATGTGTCCTGACCAGGGATCGAACCCCAAACCTTGGTGTTTTGGGATGGCGCTCTGCCACCGGAGAAAGTTTGGAAATATGGAGATTTCCAAGAAGTAACAATGGTGGTCTGTTTCCTGGGACCTTGGCTACTATCCTTTGTCCTCCCTCTCCAATCGCCCGGCCCCCTGCCCAGCTGCTCCTCCACCCCCGCATCTGCAGGGCGGCCCTTCCTCTCCTCACCTACATTCAATCCTCTGCTGTCTTGTCTGACTGGCCCTAGACCTGAGAGGGCGGTATTTCTCGAAGGAGGTGTCTAGTAACTATTTGTTGAATGAAAGGAGAAGCGTGTGTAAAGGAATCAGAGAATAGTGAGTGAACATCGCATCTTCACACACATCTCGGGAACTTCCTAGAACAAAAGTCCCAGAACTGAATTCCTAGAAGGCGGAGTGGCGAGTCGGAGCGGGCATTTCCCATCTGGCGCGTAGTAAGCCTGCTTCCCTGAAGGGTGGCACTGACTTACATGCCCAAAGGAGCACATGAGAGTTTCTGCCTTACCTCGTCCTCATTGGCACGTCTGCCTGTTCCGGGGCTAGAAAAAGTGGCCTCCTGGGCATTACTGCAGCATCACTGCCCCTGAAGACGCGCGCCCTGGGGAGGACGGCCGCCGCTGGGGCGCCTGCGCACTCGGGGGTGCTCAGTCCACCCTCTGTGTGCCGCTCGGGTCTCGGGTGGGCCCAGCATCGCCTGAAACCTCGACGGCCTGCTGTCCAGGTCCAGCACCTGTGCTCGCCTCTCCAGAGACCCCGGGTCCCGGCCATGCGCGCTGGTTCCCGCACACACCTAACTGTGTGGAAGAGCGTGCTCCACGGAATGGAGATGTCCCTCGCAGTTGCCAGGCTCGCAGGGATGGGCCGCTGCCTTCGTTCCAGCCTCTGCATGTGTGATGTTTATGACATACACGGTCACGCGGGGTCACCGGCAGACTTGTGCGGCGAGCATGTGGGCTGTGTGTAGTGCTGGCCGAGGCCATGCACTTGGTCCTGCGGGAGCTTCGCACGAGACCTGTCCATGGAGTTGAGGGCTGCACGTGTGTGCGTGGGCATGTTTGACGTGTGCACATCATCGCTCGTTCAGGAACGTAGCCAGACTCTGAACCTTGAGCCGCCTGGGTGTTAATGACGCCCTTTCACTGACTGTTTAGAGGACCTTGGGGAGCTCAGGGGACTGCTTTGAGCCATAGTTTCTTTACCTGTGAAACGGGACACACAGGGACCCACCTCAGACTCGTTTTGTGATAGTCACGCAGAAACGCTGCGGGCCCTGCCGGACACAGATGCACCCGCCACCGCGGCTCTGGCGTGGGCACGGAGGCGAGGCGCTCGGCGCATGTTTGTTGAAGATGCTACTGTTCGCGTACGCGCCACGGTCCCTATTTGCTCCTCAGCGGCCTGAGCACCCGTGTGCGGGCGGGGGGGGCGACGGCCCCACGGGGTGGTCTGTCCCTGCGCTGTGTCAGGACTGGGAAGCAGGGGATACGGATGCACTACACGGAGAGAAACGGTGCACCCCTGGCAGGAGAAGCAAGGGGGCGGGTCCGGCCACAGCTGGCTTTTCTGAACACGTGGCTGCTATAGATGGGCAGGAGCTGTCTGTTGAAATATGAGGAGGGTGGAGCTCCAGGCCCTGGACCAGGCACAGTGGTGGGAGAGGAGGGCTGAGGGGAGGGGAGGGCATGCTGGAGCTCAGAGAGGCCTGCAGGGGAGGGAGTGCGGCGAGTGCAGGCCGGGCCAGGATGGCTTGTCAGGCACCCTGGCTGGGCTCTGGCTGGGCCCCGGCAGCAGCGAAAGCCCTGGGTGGCCAGGGCACAGGGATGGAGTTTCCGCTGCAGATGAAGGAAGAGCTCAGTGAGCCAGGCGGGTGCGGGTGAGCCCCGTGTCTGCTCCTGCGGGACCCAGGGCGGGACTCGGCTGGCTAAGGCCCTGGCACACACTGAAGAGAAGAGGGACATTCAAGACATAAAATCCACCAGTCGTTGCTGAAAGACTTTGGCCCACAAATATTTTAGGGCCCTGTGGTTCACTGATCCATTCACAAGTAGCCCTGCTGGCCGGCGTGCACGGAGGGCGGCTGGGCCACCTGAGCCCCGCCTCGGCCCCGGTCACAGTTGAATGACAGCGATAGTCCCTGAGGCCGAGAGCCTTCGTAGACAAGCTCAGAGGAAGCCTCAGAGGAAAGCGAGCTGGACTGGACGGTGGAGTGGAAGGCACCGTGGGAAGTGACGTTCACACAGCGTTGAACACTTAGTTGCGCTCAAAGAAAGTTTTGGCTGGGCCATCACGTACACACGTGAGTCGGAAATGCACAGGAGTGACCGGAGTGAAGGGCTGAGCCAGTGAGGGAGGGAAGCGTACTGTGAAGACAGGCGAGGACCCCGCGGAGCCTCCAGGACCCTCCTACTGAATGGCTTTGTGTTGGCAAAAGAACATGCGAAAGAAACACAAGAGGAGAAGGGGGGTGCTTGGGCGGGGCGAGGGGGAGGTTGGACAGTAAGGATCTGATTGTAGGTTTTTATCTCCGGTGAGACGGGAAGAGGGGGAGCCCCATGGTACGGGGACTTGCGGACTTCCATGGAGGGAGATAAGAGGCCTTGGGGACCGAGTCTCTAGATCTCACAGGAAGCAAACGGAGAGGGAGGAAACGGTGACAGGGCTAGCCTGGAGACAGGGCTAGTAAGAAGCAGCAGTGACCTGGCTGCAGGAGGGTGAGCCGGGGTGGCCGCGGACAGCAGGACAGGGCCAGCGTCAGGCCCAGCGGCAGAGTGAGGCATGGCCTGCCGGTGCCGCCTCCGGCTGAGTGGGAATTAGACTGGGGGAGGCATTGTTGGCAGAGAAAATAAAAACACAAAACAAGCAGCACAGCTGCCCCTCAGGAGGAGGAGGGGGGAGCCATGGCGTCCCTGGCTGGCGGGGAGGACTGGTTTCGGAGCATAGACATGAGCTGCAGAGCGGCCAGGCCAGGGAGTCCTGCTCTGCACGGCACCCTCCTCCTATGGGCGCCCTCAGTGCACCGCTCCCTCTACCTGCGCCCCCTCCACCTGCGCCCCCTCCACCTGCGCCCCCTCCACCTGCGCTCCCTCCACCTGCTCTACCTCCACCTGCTCTCCCTCCACCTGCGCTCCCTCCACCTGCGCCCCCTCCACCTGCGCCCCCTTCACCTGCTCTACCTCCACCTGTGCTCCCTCCACCTGTGCTGCCTTCTCCTGGGAGCGGAGGCCACAGGATGGGGTCAGCACACCCTTTGGGGGCTCCCAGGCCAGGACCTTCATAAGAGTGAAGTTAACACTCTTCTGCTGGGTGTCCTCACTGTGGAAGGGTTCCTGCCGCCCGCCCTCCAGGGTGCGCTGTCCCTGTCTGCATCAGAGGCCTGCTGTCTCCACAGCAGCTGTGGCCTTTAGTGCAAGGAGCAGCAGCAGCTGTGTCCCAGGACTGAAGAGCATGTGCGGGAGCATCTTGCGCTAGGTGCTGGCAGGGGAACGGGGAACTTCAGGACGCGCTCAGGAAGCCATTTCCGAAGGATGAGCAGTCATTTTCCAGGAAAACAGGGTTTCCTAGGTCCACAGAGCAGCCAGGAGAGAGCTGGGCAAACACGGGCTTGGGGCGCTGGCTGTCTCCCCATGACGGGCAGCCTGGCATGGTGCGGGCGGGGCTCCCCATGGGTGTGTAGGGCCAGGTCTTGGGGCCCTGGGCCCAGTAAAGGCACTGATGTCTGGCCCCGGGTAACGGCCGTGGCCCCGGGTGAGGCTGTGACCTGTGGCTCAGGGCTGGGTCCTGCTTCGGTCTGACCAGCCTCGCATCTGGGTGCGGGTCCCAGGCAGCCATGCATCCTGTCTCTATTACATCCTGCACTGTGGGGCCACTTGGAGGGTGACCACCTTCCTCTGACTGTCCAGGGCCATCAGGCGAAGCAGCACCTGGCTGTTCTCCAACCTGTGACGTGAGCTCGAACCTTGTGGTCATTTCCAAGCACCAATGGCCCAGGTGCCCCTCACATCGACCCAGCATGGGGTTGGAGTGGGCAGGTCCCGGGTCCGAATCCCTTCGTGCTCCCAGGGTGTCAGTCCTGAGCATCTGGAAGCATCTCAAGCTGCCTGGAGCCGTGGCCGTTTCTGAAGTAGAACCAGGGTACCCAGCGGCCCCTGCAGGGCTTCGGGCAGCGGGGGCCCACGGGACCTCCCGGTCCTGGGGCGGCAGCCACTGAGGTCCCAGCACTGATGTGGTGAGGTGCCCGGCTCCCAGGACCTGACACATCCCTGGCAATAGGTGTGCCCCTGGCATCCTTCACAAGTTCCAGCTCAAATTTCAGGTCCTCGTCCTGGGGCCCAGGTGGCCGGGGGTCAGGTGTGTGGGGCACAGCACAGTGGACCGTGGGCGCCAGGCCTCATCTGCTCTGGGGACAGTTGAAACTGTAAGGCTGGGAGGAGGGACAGAGTAAGGGTCAGGGATGACGGGGCCCTTTCTGGACCGTGGTCCCATGTGTGCTTGGCACTTGGCCCGCTCCGTGCAGGTTTTCGGGCGCGTAACCCAGTGTGGCTTTGGGGACGGAAGAGGAGTTAGCTGCTACCTGCTGCGCGTGCTTGGCCTGACGCAGGTGCGTCCCGCTGTCAGCCTTCCACACGAAGATGCTCAGGGCCTCTGGGATTCAGTGCCGTCTAGTGGGGCTGGGGAAGGTCGCCTTCAAATAGTTCCGCACGCGTCAGGCAGCGGTGACTGCCTGCGGACAAAGGACGGACCTGCTGTGTGCAGGTTCTCCGAACCGAACTAGAGGCCTGTTCTGAGGGTGCGGGCGGGGCTGCCACCAGCCGTCCTGCAGTTGCAGGTAGGTGTGCAGAGCTCCCTGCTCATCGCGGCCTCAGCTCGTGGGCTGAGGCTGTCGCCAGCATAACCCATTCCATGCAGCTCCGTCCAAGGTCGCGGCTGTAGACCGTGCTCCTGCGCAATAGCGCAGCACCCGATGACCCTTGGCTCGCGCTGCCGAAGGGGTCTGTTGTAGGCAGGTGAGCCTTCACTTGCAGGATAACAACAGCATCTGCCCTGCCCATGATGCCAGCGCACAGATCCGGAGAGAAAAGGACTGTTGTCCCCGTCCTCTCTCTGGAAGACACTGAGGATCTAGATTAGCATCTTCCTAACCTTGAACAAACGTCAGCCCACAGCACAGCGGCGGAGAGGCAGCTCCGAGGCTCCGGGACCCTCTGCTGCCTGAGCAACTGAAGGATGTGAAGGAGGGGCCCTATGCACAGGGACAGGGTAACCAGGCGGGGAGATCACCAGAGTGATGGTGCTGGGCTGCGGGGCTCGTGCTCATGTGCGGAAATCGGATGTTTTGCAGGGGAGTGAAGAGTGAAAGTGCAGAAATGGAACATCTTCCGTCCCACTCTGGTGGCGTAAGAACAGCTGGTTGTGTACTTCATCTGCTCTCGGCCCAACGCAGGGACAGTTCACTCCTCTCTGTGTGGGTCCTTCCCATGTTCTCACTTTTCTAATATTCAGCACACACACACAAGTAAGATGTTTTATGGTAAAAAATCTTACCAAGTGAAAAAATGCTTAGCTAACAATAAAGATAACTCATCCAGTTTAGTGTATTAGGATCAGATGTATGGGATTTCCACATCCAGCTGAATTGTTATGTAGTATTCTTTTCTTTACACATGGAAGCAGAACGAATGAAACTTGACCGAACCTTGAATTACTTGAACAGATGCAGAGTGATGCGTGGCCCTTCCAGGGCTGTCCTATTTGTCACTTAGAGGTGAAGGGCGTTTTCCGTCAGTGACAGCCAATACCAACCCTGGCTCCTTCTTCCTTGTACTCAGAGGAGCTCCGGCACTGCGGCCGTGGCTGGGGCTGGGAGGAGCTCACGCTGAGTGACTGTCCCTCCACGTCCCTCCTCACAGACCTCCTGCAGGTGCTCAGCCCGCTGCCCGCCCCACTGCAGTCCGCGGGGTCCTGTTCCCCTCTCTCCAAACCATGCTCCACACGGCGGCTGTTCCTGTAAAGTTAATCCTCTCCGAGGTCAACCACCAGGAGTCTGTATGCACACTGAGTTAGAGGGCATCGCATACAGAGGGGGGCACGTGGATGTCAGCAGTGTTGGTGACGCGATGACGAGGGACAGATGGCGCGAGGACTGTGATGATGGTGATGCTTCGTGCCAGGGCTATCTTGTTCTCACTCAGTCGTGCCCATTGGCTTGCAGACCAGTATTCCCTGTATTTTCTCTCTGTCCCACCACACCCTCCCCTCCGTCTCTCACACTAACCCGCCCGGTGTCCACTCACCCACTGCCTCACAGCCTCACTCTGAGCAGAGTCCCAGCACTCTCCATCTCGCAGCCTCTCTGTGTTTTTCTCACTTGAGTCCTGCGTTCAAGAAGCTCCTCTGTCTGGGTCTCTGGCTCAGCCTGTCCTGGCTCCTCCGTCCTCTCTGAGGCCCCTCCTCTCTCTGTCTTGTATCAAGAACCTTGGATAATAACCCTCCTCTTCACTATGGAACTGCTTCCTGGAAGAAAACAGCAATGTGCATGGGAGGCATCTGATTTGAAGATGCTGATTGACAGTTCCTAGTATTTGTAAGCACTCAGCAATGGGTTCATAGGGAATCCTATATAATAAAAGGCTAATATGCAAATTGTCCCCCCTGGAATTTGACCAACCAGGAGTTCGACCGCTTGCTATGAAGTGTGCTGACCACCAGGAGGCGGCGTGGAATGAAGGAAGGCCCCTGTGGGCCCTGATCACCAGCCAGGCCTAGGGACCCTATCTGTGCACCAATTTTGTGCACCAGGCCTCTAGTTTTAAATATTTGAATCAGAAAAAAGTATTTCACAGGGAAAACCTCTTAGAATTCATAAAATGTTCGAAAGAACTTAGAATTGACTCAACCATTCTAATTAGGAATGTCATGTGCGTAGATGACCATTTGGGTAATTTACTCGATTGGCGTGTGGAGTGGTGCCATCCTGCAGAATGTAAGCATCTCTCTGTGCAAGATGAGGCCGAGCAAAGCCCTGCTCTCCCTGCGGGTCACTGGGCTCAGGGCCCGCTTCCCGGCAGAGCTTCCTCCTGCTTAGCCCTGCCCAGCAAGCCAGGTGCCTTCCGCCGCGCGGAGCCCAAGAACCTCGCTGCGCGTGTGGCTCCCTTTCCTTTGTCTAAGCCAATGGAACCCAGGGACGTGGATTCTCAGTCTCTGGGGAAGAAATCTTGAGGTCGCACAGTCTAAGCTGCTGTCCGTGTTCTGGCAGGTTTTTTTTCGCTGACCTCAGCCCCTTCCTGTGCGCTCACCTCTGCTCCATTTCACGGTGATCCGGGCACCCTGGCCGGCGATCCTAAGCTTTCCCCTGCCAACCTTTCCGCCGCGGTTTCGCCCTGGCGTGCTCCAGGTGTTGGCTGCTTTCCTGTTCCACGTGACAACGCAGATACCCACCATCGTCCTGTGACCACATGTACCTGCAATCAGTCCATTCATTATAGATCACATTGTACTACATTCATCATGTTCTGTCCCCAGAACGCAATTTGCCTGGGTTTACAGGTGACCACAGTGCGTTCTTTTCTGTCTCGGGGTTCAGTTCTCTCTTAGTCACCTTGGGGCTCTTTCAGCAGAAACGAAGCAGAGTTCAAGGCATTTGCTCGCGCACATGTTTCAGCCTGAGCGTTACCTCTTCCTTCTTTCCTTGCTCTGGTGGGGCTGGAAGGCACGTTCTCCTTGGCCAAGGGTCAGAGATTCCAGGGGATCATGTGAAGACCTTGATGATGAGAATGAGGCTGTCATGATGCTTATGAGAATGATGAGGTGATGCTGGTGAGAATGATGATGCTGCTCAAATATGACAACCTTGATGACAATGACAATGCAACTACTCGCGTGGCACCAGCAGTGTACTCACACACACATGCACACACACATGCACTCACACACTCATTGAGTTCAGATTCACTGTATGCCATTCAATTTCCATGGGAGCTCTGTGAAGTAGGTATTGCCTGTATTCCATCGATGGACAAATGAGAACTTAAGTTGTCCCTGAGTTACAGACCAAGTGCTCCAATCCAGACCAAAATGCAACACAGAGACACAAAGTTTACATATTTATACTTATTTTTCTGTTATCTGGCTGCCACTCTTACCACTTTACCTTTTTAAAATCCTCACCCAAGGACATGTTTATTGATTTTAGAGAGAGGAAGATAGATGGATGGATAGATAGATAGATAGATAGATAGATAGATAGAGATGGAGAGATAAACCTCGATATGAGACAGAAAGAAACCTGGACCCTGACTGGGAATCGAACCCGTAACCTTTCGGTATGCCAGACAGTGCTCCAACCAGCTGAGCCACCTGGCCAGGACACGACTTCACTTTTAAGTAACATTTTTTGGGGGGGTCTGGGACTCTCAATTTTGAGGTCTTTTCCATTTAAGCTATTGTATCTGCGGACACTGTATCTACAGGGTTGTAATAACACTTTTATCGGGAACGGTGAGCATCGCTCTTCCGGAACTCTGACCCTGGCTGACGATGCCTTGTGTGTGCTCGTGCAGAAATAATTTTCCTTCTGGATTTCTCTTGTGAGCGCTTCACCCGACCATTTTTTATTTTAGTCACAGTCAGATCTAGAGAAGTTCCTGTATTTTCTTCCATAATCCAAGTCATGGGAGGGCGTGTGAGTCAGGCATCCATCAGCGTTCCTCCTTGCAAAGTTGGAGTCCTAATGGGCCGCAAGCAGCCCGGGTTTCTTGTAAGGATTTTCTCTTTTCTGTCAGTTTTAAATCCAAACTTACTACTTATTTCTTCTGTCTGGTCTGATAGTCTTGGTCCACTGCCCCATGGAAGAGCGTGTTTTTCCTCATTCATTTTATGTTAAGCTCTCCTGGGATTTAAACTGTCCAGAGTACCAGTCAAGGCTGCCTGTTTCCTTGTGTTCATACAGCTAATGAACGCCAGGTGTGTGCCAGGGCAGGTGTGTACAGAGGCGAGCAAGGACCATGTGCCCCCGGCCATCTTTCCATAGTGGCTGAGGGTCTGCACTTGTTTGGGTTCTGATTCAAGTGAGCCAACTTTCTGTAGACGCTCTGGTGGATGGCAGTCAATTATGCAAAAAGGACCAGGTTTGATGGACGTTAAAGGAGAGACCAGCAGATGCTAGAGGCACAGAATAAAGAGCTGTCCTTGCCCAGGGATTTTAGGAAACATTTGGAGGAGATGACAGTTGGCCCCATACCAGTGAAATGAATGGGAGGTGCCTTTGATGTCTTTTATGCCAAAGACTTTCTGCAGCTTAGGCCAGACAGCTGCGAACTCTCGCTCACTGCGGTGCTTCTCCGGCTCCACGTCCTTACACACAGACTGTATAGGAGATTACTCTAGATATCCAGGCACATGTCTGCTGCTGTTGTTGGGAACTGTACGTGAACTCTCACTCAATGCTCTTATTTTGCTTTCAGTTTCCTAACTCGCTCTGTGGTTTGCAGGGGGAACACAATGCCTGGACCCTGTTCTCCCAGCCTCGCCCGGTCGCCAGGCCTCCCTCCTCCGCCTGGTGTTTACAGAAGTGGTCTGACGTGTTTCCGAGGAAGTGACAACATTAGATGTTCTAAATTCATCGGAAGTGTTGTGGTTTTTGACTACATGACTCGGGCTGGTCTTCACTTTCCCGTGTGAGGGTACGGCATGTGAACGACAGTGCGGTGCATGTGCCAGCAGGCATTAATTCTGGCGTGGCCCTGGTGGGGCTGGGGCACGATTCTTAAGGGGCAGGTTAGGGAGGCCGGGCCATCCCAGCAGCGTTTATGTTTCGCGTGGGAACATGAGCCCATCCATTTAATCCCGTAAGCACAGTGGAGGTGCCCTGTGCTTGATTCTAACTAGAAAAAGGAAACAGGACATAAAGTTTTACGCCTGCGCTTAAGACCAGTTACCCTAGTATCCGCGAACACGTGAAACAGACACGCATTTTAAAAGAAGCCACGAACGAGCCTCTCCTATGGTGTGGTTTCTCTTTGAATTTCACCTAAACAGGGTTCTATTTCAGTGGGTCCCCACGGGACTGATACGGCGTTCACTGGATTGTGGGGCTGGGGTCGAGGGAGAGGTCACTCCAGGAGCTGGGCCAGGGGTGCACTGTAGTATCTGGGCCACTGACCATTTGCAGAGATTGGTTGGGACAGTGGGAGCTGTGGATTCAGGACGTGGAGTGCTGTGACAGGCAACTGCACAGCCCTTAGTTACTTGTAACCTCACAAGTTTGCCTTGGGGGGTAAATATTATAATGTGTGCACCATTCTTCCATCCGTAGACGGTTCCATGGCCCATCTAGCTATGTCCATATGGCATATATGGTATATAGTATATACATGGTATACATATGGTATATAGGATGTATATATGAATGTGTATCTATTTCTATATATGATAATTAGAGTCCATATATGGTATATATGTGTTGTATATGGCATGTATGTGAATGTGTATATATTTCTACATATGACAGCTATAGTTCATACATGGCATTACATGGCATGTGTATGTGTCTACATCCGCATGACACCTGGCTGAGGGAAGAGCTTTGCATGCTTCTCTAGCCTTAGGGGTGGCTGATGCTGGCTAATCCCTTTGCCTGGTGGCTTTCTGCCCAGTGGCCTCGAGGGTCTGAATTGAGAGGCGAGGTGAGTGGTGGGGTGGGCCACGCCCTGAGCGGCCAGGTGGGACGTGTGGCTGGGCCAGGTGAGGCAGCACCCTGAGCGGCCAGGTGGGACCTGTGGCTGGGCCAGGTGAGGCAGTGTGCCCTGAGCGGCCAGGCGGGAAGTATGGCTGGGCCAGGTGTCCTCTCAGGAAACCTGGGTGAGCAAGGCAGGGCCTGCCTGGGAGCTGGTCTGGGCCAGCCTGCCCGTCAGCCTGTTCTCTCCCCAAATTATCTCATCATAATCAATGTCTTTCATGTTACACAGTAATCGTTCATGGAATCAACCTTCCATTGTTAGGGTAGCTGAATCCCAGTGGTCGGGAACTTCCTTTTTCTCTGATAAATACTGATAAGGTGGATGATCTCTCTGTGCATCTCACCTTTTCCACAGTTTTGATCCTTAGCCTGGGGTTGGGGGGCCCGTTCTCTAAAGCTGTTACTGCTGTAGGCGGTGGCAGGTGCTGCTGTCTGTCAGCATTCGGGGCCCGTGGTGCACCAGCTGTGTGCTGCTGGCAGCAGACATCGCCCCTGTGTGTTGACCTCACCCTCTGAGTGTGGGTGCTGTGCTCTCTTTGAGACATTCCGATTTCTGCCTTTCCCGGTTTTTTCTAAAACTCTAACCTGGGCTTGGCAGACGCTACCAGATGTTTGTGTAGATACTAAGGAAGCATCTGCCCTTGGGTCCCTCGAGGTTCTGGCTCTGGAGTTAGAGAGACAGGGTTGAGTGACAGCTCAGCTGCTAGACAAGGCCCCAGTCTCGGCGTCAGGGTGCAACTTCTCCGTCTGTAACAGGGTGACGGGCGGTGGGAGGGGAGGGGAGGGGCTGGGGCCGTGTGCCTCCACATGCAGACCCACTTGCAGTTCTTTAGGCTTCACGATGCTTCCACAATTATCATGTTCTGGATGGAGGTGAAACCCCAGATCATGGCTTTGCAACTTAAGTAAGTGAAATGGAATTCAGTCAAGTATTTTTTTTTTTTAATTTCTACCAGTGGTGGTTCTCTATTTTTTCTGCAGTATCTGTTTGTATACCAGGCTTCCTCTCTATAAAAAGAAATGACAACATTTTTAGTTGTTGAGCAAGGAGAATAGTCAGGGAGGTAAATATTTTCAGTTATAAGCCTTTTCTCTTCCCTCTCATTTGTAAACACCTGTTTAACACGGTGCACCAGGAAGGGTGGGAATAGGAGGATGAGATTTGTTCCAAAGGCATCCTTTCCACACACAAGGTTTTATTGAGTCTTGCTCTTTTCCCTGATCCCTTTGCTTTAGGACAGAGGACTCCGGAGGCCGGCACTTAGGAAAGGACCGGGAGGCTCCGGGGTGGGTGGCAGCCGGGCCTGGTGTGGGCTGGAAGGAATGGGTGCACCTCGCGGACACTCCCTGGAAACTCACTCTGCTCAGCTATTCATAGTTTTGAAATTGAAAACCTATTTTAGCTTCTGAAGTTAAGTGTCCACAGTAGAAGGTGCATTTTCATCATCTTTCATCTGGAAGGCAGGCAGGGAGGGAACTCCGCTCACCTGTGGAGGTGTTAGCCCGGAGCCAGGTCTGAGCCGCCATGACTCCTCCACACTGGCCTTGCTCTGCACGGTGCCTCCATCGGGGACCAGCAGAGATGGCCCGTCCGCAGGAGCTCATGTGCTAGTGGAATTCCTGGCAGCGAATTCAAAATAAAATTAGAGCAGGCTTCACTGTTCCAGAGATAAGCCCGGAGACGGCAGACCCCGAGAGGGTGTGTGCCCACCTATAATGATTCTGGGCATGGTGGATGTAGGAAATACAGGGTGGGCAAATGCACGTTTCCAGTTGTTTGTATGGAAAACGATACAGTAATCTATATATCCTATCTAATAAAAGACAAAAAGGGTAATTGACCATACCTTCGCTACGCTTCCCATTGGCTAATCAGGGCGATATGCAAATTAACTGCCAACAAAGATGGTGGTTAATTTGCATACATAGGCACAATGATGGGAGGCGAAAGGGGAAGGACGGAAGAACGGTGATTGGAAACCCAGGCTGCAGGCAAGAGCTGGGTGGCAGGGCGGCCCTCGGGGAGAACCGGGGCCGCCTTTGCCCGCCCCCCAGCCGGTGATTGCGATTGGAGGTGCCGCCTTGCCTGCGGCCCCGTGATCTGCGATAGTGATCAGAGAGCTGGGGCACAGGCAAGGCGGCACCCGGGCACCCGGGCACCCCAGCACCTGACATGCAAAGGTCGGGGATGAAATGACTTTTCCCAACCACATCTGCAAATATCCTGGGGAAGGCATCACTGAAGAGTTCACAACAACTGTCTTACTTGGCAAGGAAGAAAAAAGTTGGCAACGGAAACAATCCCTTACATCAAAGTTAAGGTCCCTCTGAGTAAAAAAGAATATTTCCAACGTAAAGGAGGGAGCAGGCAAAAATAATAGGTTCTCATGACTTCCACTGAAGTTTGAGCATATGACAGAGTCAAAACGAACATACAAATTA
>NW_005370427.1:727897-730074 GCF_000412655.1 Myotis brandtii
TGCACAAATTTTTGTGCACCGGGCCTCTAGTATATATATAAAAGCCAATTGACCGGAATGACCAGAACGACCGGTCGCTATGACGCGCACTGCGGCCAGCCAACTGGCCTGATGACGGCGGGGCCGGCCAGCCAACCTTCCGTGGCCCCTCCCCCTGGCTGGCCCTGCCCCCGATCGGCCCCTTCCACCCCGATCGGGGCGGACTCCACCTGTGTATGAATTCGTGCACCTGGACCAGGCCTCTAGTTAATAAATAATAATGCAAGAATAAACTCTGTGTTTTGCGTACTCACAATGTTTGCCCCCTTCTCTATGTGCCTATGCCAGTCAAGAATAGTCACCACGGACATCCGGCTTTTCACTCGTGTGTGTGTGTGTGTGTGTGTGTGTGTGTGTGTGTTTCCCAGTTAACTGTGGGTTTGCACATACGTCCCGTCTCCGCTGCTGCGAGGCTGGCGGTGCTCCACCCTTCCTTCCTGGTCAGGGTCTGTGGTCCGGCCCACAGCCACGCCTCCGCCTGTACACGGCATCTTCCCATGGCATACGCGGCCCCAGAAGGCCCAGGACTATGGTGGGTGGGTGTTGAATGACTGGATTAACTGGATCAAGTGAAACAGAACAAATTCAGCCTTAATCAGTGTTCCAGGAAGAGCTATGAAATACAGAGTGACAACCAGTGTGAAATGTAAGAAAGCCAAGTTATTGAATGGGAAGTTAGAGCCGTGGGAGGTGCATTGGAGGGAACCTGGCCTTCTCGCCGAGCGCAGGGCAGGAGTCCCAGCGGAACCGTAAGGAACCTGTGCTTATTTTGAAAGTGTTTGTGTTGTTCGCTCAGAATGGCTGAAGCAGGTGCTGAAAGGAAGGGGCTAAGCAGCGCTGGGCGATGGGACCAGCAGAGATGGCCTATCTGTCCACAGGAGCTCCCACGGAAAGCAGGGCCTGGAACGGTGACATTTGTGTTTCGGCTCTGGAGGTAGCACACCAGGGACCCTGAGTCGGAGTGAGCATGGCCGCCTTTCTGATGTGTGTGCACAACATCTGTGTGCCTGTGCATGTGTGTGCAGGTGTGCCTGTGCATGTGTGCACAATGTCTGTGTGCCTGTGCATGTGTGTGCAGGTGTGCCTGTGCATGTGTGTGCAGGTGTGCCTGTGCATGTGTGTGCACAATGTCTGTGTGCCTGTGCATGTGTGTGCAGGTGTGCCTGTGCATGTGTGTGCACAATGTCTGTGTGCCTGTGCATGTGTGTTGCAGGTGTGCCTGTGCATGTGTGTGCAGGTGTGCCTGTGCATGTGTGTGAAGAAGCGAGATGATGGCAAGTACAGTGACATATACATAGTTTGTCTCAGAAAAAGCCATCCAATTGGCCATACAAGAAACTTTCTCCCGCTTCTCTGAGTGTGAGTTTGTCGTTAGTCCCAGACCAGATGCCGGGAGCCCAGCTGAACACAGGGAGAGTGGGCCTGGTGCAGAGGCGTGGCCTGCCCTCGGGGGCGCAGCACCGCCCGCCTGGGTGGGCACAGGGACCCCGGTGGTGCCTGAGGAGCCATGAGACGCCCAGCACTCTAGAGCAGTGACTGCCTTCCAGGATCAAAGGAGAGCTCAGAGCAGTTTGGGACGGGGATGTTCACGCTATTGGAATTCATCAGCATCCTATCCCCTACGCCAT
Source organism: Myotis brandtii (assembly GCF_000412655.1). NCBI lineage: Eukaryota > Metazoa > Chordata > Mammalia > Chiroptera > Vespertilionidae > Myotis > Myotis brandtii. The sequence goes on from NW_005370427.1 coordinate 729,565, forward strand.
GCTGCACCCCGTCACAGGAGGGAGTTCCTCGGCTGGCGGACAGAGGTCACTTCCTCTGTGTCTCTGATGGTCACTTCCTCTGTGGCTGGGATGGTCACTTCCTCTGTCTCTGATGGTCACTTCCTCTGTGGCTGGGGTGGTCACTTCCTCTGTGGCTGGGATGGTCACTTCCTCTGTGGCTGGGATGGTCACTTCCTCCGTGGCTGGGATGGTCACTTCCTCTGTGGCTGGACGGCCACTTCCTCTGTGGCTCTGACAGTCACTGCCTCTGTGGCTGGACAAGTGATCGGACGTGGCTGCATCAGGTCTGCGCTGGTGACTGGTCTCGGACATCTCCCTCCCCCAGGAAGGCATTTGTGGGGGAACATGTTCCACGAAAAGGATTTCATGTGGGGGTTCCACGGATCCACCTCTGGATTCTCGGAAAAGACGCGCCTCGTCCTCAGGGTGTACTTTAGAGGCAAGGCTGACCTCACCACGCACAGCACCTTCAGACCCCGCCCCGCGCCC
>NW_005370427.1:730416-755901 GCF_000412655.1 Myotis brandtii
CGCTCTCACCCCTGCCATGTGTCCCCCCCTTGCGGTTTGGGAGGACGAATCATGGGTCCCATCTCTCGCTTCCTCTGTTTTTGTTGTTGTCCACGGAAACGCGGTGGGACCCCGCTTCACGGCTGTGAAATGAGATACTTGAGCTTGAAGAGCTGACATCGGGGTCCTTTCCGCTGTAAAATACTAGCTCTTAGAGGAGCCACAAACGGGGCTTTGAGAATATTTAGGAAATATCCAATATCTCTAGCAGCCATTTGTGCAGATTTCTCTGCAAACAGACCAGGGCTGTGGCCACATGGAGGAAACCGGCCCTGCTCTGCCAGTGCCCATGTGCTCAGAGTTAGCGGGTCCCCCACAGTGGCTGGGACCCCACAGCTGCTGGCAGACCTGGAGGCCCGGACCCCTGTGCTGCTCTGCTGTGAGAGGGGGGGGGGGGGGGGGGGCAGCAGGGGCCAGGGAGCCTGCATCCAGCCAGGAATGGGCAGCTGTGTTCCTCTGAGCTGCGCTCCCAGCTGCTCCTGCCCTCAGTCATGGGATGGCCTCCTGGGGAGGGAGGTGCCCTCATGGGGAGGGAGGTGCCCTCATGGGGAGGGAGGTGCCCTCATGGGGAAGGATGGGGCCTCATGGGGAGGGAGGTGCCCTCATGGGGAGGGAGGGGGCCTCATGGGGAGGGAGGCGCCCTTGTGGGGAGGGAGGTGGGTATGAGTCTGGGTGGCTTCAGAGCCAGGCCTGATGTGGGCGGATTGGAGCTGAGTTTGCTAACAGCGTGGACAGTCAGATCGGACACCCTCTCCAGGCAGCCAGCTCCGCTGTGCTCACAGGGTGTCTCTGAGGGCCCAGGTGCTCTCACAGGCCGTTCTAGGGGCGGATTGAATATTGTTTATTATTTTAGGGCAGGCTTAGCTGCGTTCAGTCATCCCACCTCCTCTGACCTTTTCACAGCCTGACCTATTCCAGGAAGTGAAAAGCATCTTTAGGAACCGTCCGCCTCAGATCACTGTGTCCTTAGCTCAGATCCCACAGCCGTTTTCACGTTGTTGCCACCAATAGAGCCCGTGGGGACGAGCCAGACTGATCCTGCCATAGCTGCACTTCCCCAGGTGCCTTTTACCGTTCACTGAGTTTCAACAAACCTGGGCTTTGCACCGCCTGCCCACGCTCCGCCAGCCCTGGGCTGGGAAGATGCCTAGTCGCGCCCGGGGGCGCCGGAGCCGGGGGTTCACTGAAGGAGCTGTTTTTGAGTGAAGGGTAAGTGACAGGGATTCTTTGCTTGACCAGACTTCAGTCAGACTTCTGGGCCCGTCTGTCACTTCCTGTGAAATCCAGTTTGAGCAAGAGCCCTGCTGAGTCCGGTGGGCAAGGGCCCCTTGTTTCGTATCTGATCATGTGCCTCTTCCCTCATTCCCTCCAGGCGGTCCTCGTCCCCTGGCCTGTCCTGCCAGGGAAGCCCCATGCTCCTGCATAGCACCCACCTTCCCTGCTCCCGCCGTTCAGCTCTGCTTCCTCTTGGACGTCGTGAGGAGGTAGAGGAAGGACTGGGGTGCAAACTTCAGAAACCCAGGGAGCAGATCCCCTGGGCCCTGCTGGCTCATGCGCCTGGAAGCGTCCAGCTCCCCTCTCGACACAGGGCCCGCCCTCCGCCCAGGCCTCAGCTCTTCTGCAGCTTCAGTGTCTACCCGGGTGGTGCTGGGGCAGCCCAGGCGCAGGCCCGGGTGTGAGAGGCTGGGGCACCAGCAGGGGGCGCGGCCGCTCGGGCCGGCCCCTCGGGCTGTGGCCGCAGGTGCAGTGGCCGATGTGTAGAATGTGATTGGAGCACAGGAAGGTCGGCTTAGACTCAGGAACCATCTACATGCCTTTCTGGGGTGGGAAGAAGGCCAGAACCTCCTCCTGACCAGACTTCATTTAAAAGAGAAAACAAAGCCTGAGGTCACATGACCACACGTTAGACCAGTTGATATTGGAGGCTGTTATGGAAAATACACTTGACCATTTTTTTTTTATTTTGGGAAGAAAGAACATTAGCCCACTTACTATTTAGCTGGGAAGATGGGCTCTTATCAGGCTAATTTAAATTAATAAAATTGTGTTTACAAATACAAACATATCCTGTCTTTGTTGAAGAAATGATGCAAGCATTTCCCCTTATTTTTTAACTATTTAGACAGTTACTGGTTGTAAGCTTGGCTTAGGAAATGTACAAGGGAGCCCGAGGAAGAATGCTGGGTTAAAATATTACCAAGGAAATGCGCTAGCTGCCAGCAGGAGGCAGGCCGACTTCATAGGCCAGGGACTCCGTGGGCGCAGGTAAGTGGGGACCACCTGGGGCCCAGCCAGGCGGAGAGAGGAGTGAGTGCCCCTGGGCAAGTGAGAAGCTGGGGCTGGAGGGAGCAAGGGAAACCGCCTGGGGCCTGCCCCAGTGGCAGCCAGTGCGCTGAGCAGCGCCCGCCCGCCTGCAGGAAGGCCCAGGGCTCCGGGAAGGGGGCCTCTCCCACCCCGGCGGGCAGGGCCGCGGGCTCCGTGTTCACGCCCAGGCACAGACTCCACAGCTGACACTCGTGTGCTCTCGTCCTTTGGCAACTAAAGGTCTCCTTCTAACTCCAAGGATGTGTCAGGTCTTCGCTTATGATGAGCGCTGTCTGGGGCAGCTGTTATGTCAGGAGACACTTAGCCTTCAAGCTGGACAACCCTCGATGGGTTCACGCTGCACCTCTCCCGGGACCGGCAGCGAGGGCCCGCGGAGCCCCTCTTCCCGCTGTGACAGGGTGTGTGTGTGTGTGTGTGTGTGTGTGTGTGTGAATTCTTTCCCCTGTTTTTTAAATAAAAGCTGTGTTTTGGAATAGGTTTAGATTTACATGAACACTGTGATGGTACCCAGCGACTTCCCTGTTCTCGTGTCATTAGCACCTGAGGCCCACGTGTCAGGACTAGGGGTCCGGGACTGGCTGCTGTTGGCACTGGCGCTGCAGCTCAAGCAGTTTCCTGGGCTGTACCTGGCCCACTTCCTGCTCCGGAACCCCCCCCCCCCCGCCACCGGTTCCCACTGAGCTGTCTCGCCTCCTGGGGCTCCTCCCTGCTGTACTGACAAGTCTCAGCTTTTCCTTGAGTCTGATGGCTGTGACAGTTGGAGTCCTCTCGGTAGATGCTTTTATAGAATGTGTCTTAGTTGGTATTTGCCTAATGTTTGTCTCAGGATGAGGCTGGGTTACGGGACTGAAGAGCAAACCACCCCCCCCCCCCGAAGCCCCAGGCTCATCACGTTATACAGCAGCCCTCACTGTCCACGGGTCCCGCTGCAGCTCTGGGAGACCCCGCTCACACCGGGAGACCCCGCTCACACCGGGAGACCCCGCACACACCGGGAGACCCCGCTCACACTGGGAGACCCTGCTCACACTGGGAGACCCCGCTCACACCGGGAGACCCCACTCACATTGGGAGACCCCGCTGCAGCTCTGGGAGACCCCGCTCACACTGGGAGACCCTGCTGAGCAGCGCGGGCCAGGCTCTGCCCCGGGAAATGCCAACCAGGCATGGTGACAACTAGATGTGTGTAGAGCTGACTGTATATGAAGGGCTTGGAAAGTCATGCAGTGCTGTTTAAATACACATCATTAGGGGTAATCGTGATAACAACACTGTTGGATGCAAGCTGGTATGCATTTAACCGGCTCCTCTGTGAGTAACTGATGGGGTATTATAAAGTGCAGGGAGTAGATGCGAGAAACAGAATAGACTTTAATTAGCGAAGCAGCCGCCTTCCTAAAGGGCGGCCCTGTCGGAATCCCCGCTCCCACTCTGTGCGGTGTCTGAGCAGGTCCCCCGGGCTGTCACTGGTCGGTCAGATCTGTGGCTCAGCCAGCGCTTGCCTGCAAATGCCTGCTCTGGTCAGATGCACCAACGGGCCTAATTCGCATTATCCTTCTATTAGCCAAGCTTCTACGGACACCCCCTTTACAACCAGTGAACTAGATGATGGGGAAGACGGGGAGAAGGCAGCCCATTGGGATTTCTAAGTGCCCTTTGGTGTGAACAAAAGGGTGCGGAATGAGAGGCGTGAGCCGGGCACCGCGCCCTCCAGCCCGTGGCCTGGAAATGACCTGGTGTGGACACGCTCAGGTTCATGCAGCAGAAACCACACAAAGCCGTATAGGAAAAGCCACGTTGGAAATTCAATGCTTTATTTAAGAAAAGAGGGAAAATGAAATTGCCAAAACAGTACCGGGTCCTAATATACTTTGGGGGGAAATGTGATGCCTGGGAAACAGCGATGAAAGTCAAAATGGTAGGTTGTCCGTGCCTGGACGGCAGTTGGCTGATGCAGCCCTGAGCACTTACAGATCCTGTGTGAGTGTGAGGAGCAAGCCTGTGTTTGTGTCCCTTTACTGTTTTACCTGGAGACACAGGTGGTCAATCGCCAGCACCATCAGGGACATGCGTTGTCCGGGGTCTAGTTCAGTGGCCGCCAGCACCCGGCCGAGAGCCTGGGCACACGTCAGTGACGGGCCGGCTGGGAAACGCAGGCCAGAGGCACTGAGGCCCATGAGAGCTCCTTCGCCCGCAGTGATGTCCTCTGTGACCCTTGAGAGGAGCAAGAGGTGGTGGGAGACAGATTTGCTGTGTGACTTTCAACAAGTGACGTAGCCACTCTGCCTGTTGGTGTGTTTCTGACGTGACTGGGACACGGTGGGTGCTCAGTAAAGACAGGCGATCTCGGGGTTTATGTTCCATTCTGACCTCTGGTTTAAAGAAGTTTAAAATGTGTGGTTCCTATTTTGAGGAAGTAAACATGAAGAAAGCTGGGTTTCTCAGGCCGGAGACACAGCACCGGGAGTCGTGGCGGGAGATGCATCATCGGTTACGTTGCGATGACGGGGCTCGCTGTTCAGACTGGATAGTCTGAGAGAATTGTAAATTCATTCACTTGTTTTAGGCCCTTACGATGTTTTGGGAGTGCAAGTTAAAAACGGAAACATCTATAATACCTTCAACAATAAAGATAAGTAGAGATAAAGATAAATTTTAAAAAAAGAATAGTGGAATTCAAAAAAGATTTTTTTGACAATGTGAAGTGTGATTCATATCCCTGCATTTCTGTTAAATTTTGTATAATTTTATCCTTTTCTCCATTAAGAAGCAGAAAAAGCCCTAGCCGGTTTAGCTCAGTAGATAGAGCATCGGCCTGCTGACTGAAGGGTCCCGGGGTGGATTCCAATTCCAATCAAGGGCACATGCCTGGGTTGCAGGCTCCATCCCTAGTGGGGGGCATGCAGGGGGCAGCTGATCAATGATTCTCTCTCATCACTGATGTTTCTATCTCTCTCACCCTTTTCCTCTCCCTTCCTCTCTGAAATCAGTAAAAATATATTAAAAGAAAAAGAAGCAGAAAAACACTTGTTTCTGAAAACTTCTTAGTAAAACTGATAATAAAGTTCATTTCTACCTAAATCTTGAAATTAGATTTTGGAATTTTATTGATTCTTTTTCTTGAACACATAGAATACCAGTTTTTGTTGTTGTTGTTGTTGTTTGAGGAGCTGGAAAAACAGTTCGAAGGGGAAGCCAATGAAATGCATTGGTATTTGAAATGAAAATCTCGCTATTAACTGTCCTGATGGGGATAAGGAACATCCTGCCAGAAATATAATGGGGGGGGGGCAGTGCACCCTGGGAGAGTCACAGCTGTCAGCCTGGGGTAGGGGGCAGTGCACCCCGGGAGAGTCACAGCTGTCAGCCTGGGGTGGGGGGCAGTGCACCCTGGGAGAGTCACAGCTGTCAGACTGGGGTAGGGGGCAGTGCACCCCGGGAGAGTCACAGCTGTCAGCGTGGGGGGGGCAGTGCACCCTGGGAGCGTCACAGCTGTCAACATGGGGGGGCAGGGCACCCTGGGGGAGTCACAGCTGTCAGCATGGGGGGGGCAGTGCACCCTGGGAGCGTCACAGCTGTCAACATGGGGGGGCAGGGCACCCTGGGGGAGTCACAGCTGTCAGCATGGGGGGGGCAGTGCACCCTGGGAGCGTCACAGCTGTCAACATGGGGGGGCAGGGCACCCTGGGGGAGTCACAGCTGTCAGCATGGGGGGGGCAGTGCACCCTGGGAGCGTCACAGCTGTCAACATGGGGGGGCAGGGCACCCTGGGGGAGTCACAGCTGTCAGCATGGGGGGGGCAGTGCACCCTGGGAGCGTCACAGCTGTCAACATGGGGGGGCAGGGCACCCTGGGGGAGTCACAGCTGTCAGCATGGGGGGGGCAGTGCACCCTGGGAGCGTCACAGCTGTCAACATGGGGGGGCAGGGCACCCTGGGGGAGTCACAGCTGTCAGCATGGGGGGGGCAGTGCACCCTGGGAGCGTCACAGCTGTCAACATGGGGGGGCAGGGCACCCTGGGGGAGTCACAGCTGTCAGCATGGGGGGGGCAGTGCACCCTGGGAGCGTCACAGCTGTCAACATGGGGGGGCAGGGCACCCTGGGGGAGTCACAGCTGTCAGCATGGGGGGGGCAGTGCACCCTGGGAGCGTCACAGCTGTCAACATGGGGGGGCAGGGCACCCTGGGGGAGTCACAGCTGTCAGCATGGGGGGGGCAGTGCACCCTGGGAGCGTCACAGCTGTCAACATGGGGGGGCAGGGCACCCTGGGGGAGTCACAGCTGTCAGCATGGGGGGGGCAGTGCACCCTGGGAGCGTCACAGCTGTCAACATGGGGGGGCAGGGCACCCTGGGGGAGTCACAGCTGTCAGCATGGGGGGGGCAGTGCACCCTGGGAGCGTCACAGCTGTCAACATGGGGGGGCAGGGCACCCTGGGGGAGTCACAGCTGTCAGCATGGGGGGGGCAGTGCACCCTGGGAGCGTCACAGCTGTCAACATGGGGGGGCAGGGCACCCTGGGGGAGTCACAGCTGTCAGCATGGGGGGGGCAGTGCACCCTGGGAGCGTCACAGCTGTCAACATGGGGGGGCAGGGCACCCTGGGGGAGTCACAGCTGTCAGCATGGGGGGGGCAGTGCACCCTGGGAGCGTCACAGCTGTCAACATGGGGGGGCAGGGCACCCTGGGGGAGTCACAGCTGTCAGCATGGGGGGGGCAGTGCACCCTGGGAGCGTCACAGCTGTCAACATGGGGGGGCAGGGCACCCTGGGGGAGTCACAGCTGTCAGCATGGGGGGGGCAGTGCACCCTGGGAGCGTCACAGCTGTCAACATGGGGGGGCAGGGCACCCTGGGGGAGTCACAGCTGTCAGCATGGGGGGGGCAGTGCACCCTGGGAGCGTCACAGCTGTCAACATGGGGGGGCAGGGCACCCTGGGGGAGTCACAGCTGTCAGCATGGGGGGGGCAGTGCACCCTGGGAGCGTCACAGCTGTCAACATGGGGGGGCAGGGCACCCTGGGGGAGTCACAGCTGTCAGCATGGGGGGGGCAGTGCACCCTGGGAGCGTCACAGCTGTCAACATGGGGGGGCAGGGCACCCTGGGGGAGTCACAGCTGTCAGCATGGGGGGGGCAGTGCACCCTGGGAGCGTCACAGCTGTCAACATGGGGGGGCAGGGCACCCTGGGGGAGTCACAGCTGTCAGCATGGGGGGGGCAGTGCACCCTGGGAGCGTCACAGCTGTCAACATGGGGGGGCAGGGCACCCTGGGGGAGTCACAGCTGTCAGCATGGGGGGGGCAGTGCACCCTGGGAGCGTCACAGCTGTCAACATGGGGGGGCAGGGCACCCTGGGGGAGTCACAGCTGTCAGCATGGGGGGGGCAGTGCACCCTGGGAGCGTCACAGCTGTCAACATGGGGGGGCAGGGCACCCTGGGGGAGTCACAGCTGTCAGCATGGGGGGGGCAGTGCACCCTGGGAGCGTCACAGCTGTCAACATGGGGGGGCAGGGCACCCTGGGGGAGTCACAGCTGTCAGCATGGGGGGGGCAGTGCACCCTGGGAGCGTCACAGCTGTCAACATGGGGGGGCAGGGCACCCTGGGGGAGTCACAGCTGTCAGCATGGGGGGGGCAGTGCACCCTGGGAGCGTCACAGCTGTCAACATGGGGGGGCAGGGCACCCTGGGGGAGTCACAGCTGTCAGCATGGGGGGGGCAGTGCACCCTGGGAGCGTCACAGCTGTCAACATGGGGGGGCAGGGCACCCTGGGGGAGTCACAGCTGTCAGCATGGGGGGGGCAGTGCACCCTGGGAGCGTCACAGCTGTCAACATGGGGGGGCAGGGCACCCTGGGGGAGTCACAGCTGTCAGCATGGGGGGGGCAGTGCACCCTGGGAGCGTCACAGCTGTCAACATGGGGGGGCAGGGCACCCTGGGGGAGTCACAGCTGTCAGCATGGGGGGGGCAGTGCACCCTGGGAGCGTCACAGCTGTCAACATGGGGGGGCAGGGCACCCTGGGGGAGTCACAGCTGTCAGCATGGGGGGGGCAGTGCACCCTGGGAGCGTCACAGCTGTCAACATGGGGGGGCAGGGCACCCTGGGGGAGTCACAGCTGTCAGCATGGGGGGGGCAGTGCACCCTGGGAGCGTCACAGCTGTCAACATGGGGGGGCAGGGCACCCTGGGGGAGTCACAGCTGTCAGCATGGGGGGGGCAGTGCACCCTGGGAGCGTCACAGCTGTCAACATGGGGAGGAGGACAGTGCACCCTGGGAGAGTCACAGCTGTCAGGGCCCAGGCCGGGGGGCAGGTAGAGTGCTCCAAAAACCACACATGGGTTATTTTGTAGGCTCCTTGGGAAAAATCAGGGGCCTCTGATCGTCACTCTAACATGCTTTGTAGGATTTCAGAGGTGACATGTTTCTCCATGTACCGCCCGCCTGTCAGCCCTCAGGGCACCGGGGATTGCGGAGGCTCTGACCATGCCCTCACCACAGCCGGGTCACCAGCTGGGCCCTGCGAGGCCTTCCCCAGGGACAGTAGGTTGATCCCAAGGAAAAATACAAGTGCTTGTAATTGACCAAGTGGCTCAAAATGAAATTAGTAGTATCACATTTAAACGTGTATTGCTTTTAATTTAAGGAAAGGAAAAGAACTTTTTATGTTCCTGACCGTAGCACTTTAATAGAAGAATTGTTTCATGTGCCTTCCCTGTGCTGGCATTGTGTCAGGTGCTGGGATTTAAAGCTAAGAGAGACATGCGCAGCCTATTTTTTAAAAATATATTTTTATTGATTTCAGAGAGGAAGGGAGAGGGAGAGAGAGATAGAAACATCAATGATGAGAGAGAATCACTGATCGGCTGCCTCCTGGACGCCCCCCACTGGAGATCGAGCCCGCAACATGGGCATGTGCCCTTGACTGGGAATCGAACCATGACCTCCTGGTTCATAGGTTGATGCTCAGCCACATGGCCAGAATGTTTTTTACTTTTTATTTAGTGGGGGAGGGGAGGGGGGGAGAGGGAGAAGGAGAGAGGGAGAGAGGGAGAGAGGTGTTTGTTGTCCCACTTGTTCATTGGCTGGTTCTTGTCTGCGCCCTGACCAGGGATGAACTCCCAACCTTGGCACATTGGGATGACACTACCCAACTGAGCCGCCTGGCCAGGCACTGAGTCCCTCTCTCCCTTGGGCCTCCACCCACGTGACCCCTCTGATGCGTCCTTCCCTGCGTCCCCTGGACATTCTACCGCCTTCCAGATCTCAGCTCCACGCTGCCTCCTCCAGGGAGGTCCCAGGCCCATGGCCCATGGCCCCCGAGGCACGCCCCTCAGCCTTGGCGTTGCCTGCGCTGCCCTGCCAGGTCCGTCCCCTGCAGGGGACTCCACTGCGTTTATTATTCAGTCCAGGTGCACACGCGTGTCATGGAGGGAGCCTGTCATGATGTGACTGCTTTAACCCCCAGTGTCTGCCTGCTCTGAATCTCCATCGACGCCCTCGTTCATGTGGGAAGCCATGTTATCGTTCAGTGTGTGCACTCCCTGCTCTAGAAGTTAGGGCAAGTCAGCCGGGGACAGGACAGGCAGCACAGCCCCTGGTGCACGGCATGTCTGGGGGGGTGTGGGCACCACACAAAACCCAGGCGTCTGTGCTGTGGGACGGTGGCCAGCGGAGGAGGCACTGCACAGTGAGGGCAGATTGCCCTGGAAGCAGACAGGGAGGGGCGGACTAAATGACTTGGCAGAGCCCTCTGCGGTGCTCACAGGAAGGTAACTCCTCCCTGCCCAGGGCTTGTCAGCTTGGACTCATGGCCACACCATCCCATCCTGCTCCAGTGTCCCTCTCAGCCTAGCTGTGATTGCAGGAGGCTGGGTAAGGGGACTCTGTCATCTCCCAAGTCCTACAAACCCGCCTCGCCCCCTCGGTGCTAGTGAACCAGTCGGGACCTCTGGGCGGGTACAGTGTGTGTGCTGGTTTTAGGAGCGCTGGGCGGGGACAGTGTGCTGCTGTGGTTTTAGGGAGCGCTGGGCAGGTACAGTGTGCTGCTGTGGATTTAGGGAGCGCTGGGTGGGTACAGTGCGCTGCTGTGGATTTAGGGGCGCTGGGGGGGTACAGTGTGCTGCTGTGGATTTAGGGAGCGCTGGGTGGGTACAGTGCGCTGCTGTGGATTTAGGGGCGCTGGGGGGGTACAGTGTGCTGCTGTGGATTTAGGGAGCGCTGGGTGGGTACAGTGCGCTGCTGTGGATTTAGGGGCGCTGGGGGGGTACAGTGTGCTGCTGTGGATTTAGGGAGCGCTGGGTGGGTACAGTGCGCTGCTGTGGATTTAGGGGCGCTGGGGGGGTACAGTGTGCTGCTGTGGATTTAGGGAGCGCTGGGTGGGTACAGTGCGCTGCTGTGGATTTAGGGGCGCTGGGGGGGTACAGTGTGCTGCTGTGGATTTAGGGAGCGCTGGGTGGGTACAGTGCGCTGCTGTGGATTTAGGGGCGCTGGGGGGGTACAGTGTGCTGCTGTGGATTTAGGGAGCGCTGGGTGGGTACAGTGCGCTGCTGTGGATTTAGGGGCGCTGGGGGGGTACAGTGTGCTGCTGTGGATTTAGGGAGCGCTGGGTGGGTACAGTGCGCTGCTGTGGATTTAGGGGCGCTGGGGGGGTACAGTGTGCTGCTGTGGATTTAGGGAGCGCTGGGTGGGTACAGTGCGCTGCTGTGGATTTAGGGGCGCTGGGGGGGTACAGTGTGCTGCTGTGGATTTAGGGAGCGCTGGGTGGGTACAGTGCGCTGCTGTGGATTTAGGGGCGCTGGGGGGGTACAGTGTGCTGCTGTGGATTTAGGGAGCGCTGGGTGGGTACAGTGCGCTGCTGTGGATTTAGGGGCGCTGGGGGGGTACAGTGTGCTGCTGTGGATTTAGGGAGCGCTGGGTGGGTACAGTGCGCTGCTGTGGATTTAGGGGCGCTGGGGGGGTACAGTGTGCTGCTGTGGATTTAGGGAGCGCTGGGTGGGTACAGTGCGCTGCTGTGGATTTAGGGGCGCTGGGGGGGTACAGTGTGCTGCTGTGGATTTAGGGAGCGCTGGGTGGGTACAGTGCGCTGCTGTGGATTTAGGGGCGCTGGGGGGGTACAGTGTGCTGCTGTGGATTTAGGGAGCGCTGGGTGGGTACAGTGCGCTGCTGTGGATTTAGGGGCGCTGGGGGGGTACAGTGTGCTGCTGTGGATTTAGGGAGCGCTGGGTGGGTACAGTGCGCTGCTGTGGATTTAGGGGCGCTGGGGGGGTACAGTGTGCTGCTGTGGATTTAGGGAGCGCTGGGTGGGTACAGTGCGCTGCTGTGGATTTAGGGGCGCTGGGGGGGTACAGTGTGCTGCTGTGGATTTAGGGAGCGCTGGGTGGGTACAGTGCGCTGCTGTGGATTTAGGGGCGCTGGGGGGGTACAGTGTGCTGCTGTGGATTTAGGGAGCGCTGGGTGGGTACAGTGCGCTGCTGTGGATTTAGGGGCGCTGGGGGGGTACAGTGTGCTGCTGTGGATTTAGGGAGCGCTGGGTGGGTACAGTGCGCTGCTGTGGATTTAGGGGCGCTGGGGGGGTACAGTGTGCTGCTGTGGATTTAGGGAGCGCTGGGTGGGTACAGTGCGCTGCTGTGGATTTAGGGGCGCTGGGGGGGTACAGTGTGCTGCTGTGGATTTAGGGAGCGCTGGGTGGGTACAGTGCGCTGCTGTGGATTTAGGGGCGCTGGGGGGGTACAGTGTGCTGCTGTGGATTTAGGGAGCGCTGGGTGGGTACAGTGCGCTGCTGTGGATTTAGGGGCGCTGGGGGGGTACAGTGTGCTGCTGTGGATTTAGGGAGCGCTGGGTGGGTACAGTGCGCTGCTGTGGATTTAGGGGCGCTGGGGGGGTACAGTGTGCTGCTGTGGATTTAGGGAGCGCTGGGTGGGTACAGTGCGCTGCTGTGGATTTAGGGGCGCTGGGGGGGTACAGTGTGCTGCTGTGGATTTAGGGAGCGCTGGGTGGGTACAGTGCGCTGCTGTGGATTTAGGGGCGCTGGGGGGGTACAGTGTGCTGCTGTGGATTTAGGGAGCGCTGGGTGGGTACAGTGCGCTGCTGTGGATTTAGGGGCGCTGGGGGGGTACAGTGTGCTGCTGTGGATTTAGGGAGCGCTGGGTGGGTACAGTGCGCTGCTGTGGATTTAGGGGCGCTGGGGGGGTACAGTGTGCTGCTGTGGATTTAGGGAGCGCTGGGTGGGTACAGTGCGCTGCTGTGGATTTAGGGGCGCTGGGGGGGTACAGTGTGCTGCTGTGGATTTAGGGAGCGCTGGGTGGGTACAGTGCGCTGCTGTGGATTTAGGGGCGCTGGGGGGGTACAGTGTGCTGCTGTGGATTTAGGGAGCGCTGGGTGGGTACAGTGCGCTGCTGTGGATTTAGGGGCGCTGGGGGGGTACAGTGTGCTGCTGTGGATTTAGGGAGCGCTGGGTGGGTACAGTGCGCTGCTGTGGATTTAGGGGCGCTGGGGGGGTACAGTGTGCTGCTGTGGATTTAGGGAGCGCTGGGTGGGTACAGTGCGCTGCTGTGGATTTAGGGGCGCTGGGGGGGTACAGTGTGCTGCTGTGGATTTAGGGAGCGCTGGGTGGGTACAGTGCGCTGCTGTGGATTTAGGGGCGCTGGGGGGGTACAGTGTGCTGCTGTGGATTTAGGGAGCGCTGGGTGGGTACAGTGCGCTGCTGTGGATTTAGGGGCGCTGGGGGGGTACAGTGTGCTGCTGTGGATTTAGGGAGCGCTGGGTGGGTACAGTGCGCTGCTGTGGATTTAGGGGCGCTGGGGGGGTACAGTGTGCTGCTGTGGATTTAGGGAGCGCTGGGTGGGTACAGTGCGCTGCTGTGGATTTAGGGGCGCTGGGGGGGTACAGTGTGCTGCTGTGGTTTTAGGGAGCGCTGGGCGGGTACAGTGTGCTGCGCTGGTTTGTTTTCCACCACTCGTTGGAAATGGCCTCACTGGGCATGACTGACCCAAGGGACATTGCATGGGAGTGCAGTTTGGCCTTAGTTGGTGCATTCGTAGTTTCGTTTTGTGAATAAGTGCTGTCCCCACCGCCCCCGCCCCCGCCCCCAAAGCAGCCAGACCTGCTTCCTGTCCGATGGGTCCCATTGTATTGGGTTTCATTTGAGCAGAGTGGTTCTGCATGCAGGGCTTTGGGTCTAGCTTTCCCGCTCAGCACACCATTCTGGGTCTGTCCCTGTGGCAGGTATCAGCTCGTCCTTCCTTCTCAGGGCTCAGGAGTGTTCCGTCACAGAGAGGTGACAGCAGGTTCTCCCTGTTGGTGGATTTGCACAGGGTTCCAACCACTTGCCAGTTCCCCTCCACAGGAATATGAGTCAGAACCACCTGCACAGATTGGGGAAGGAAGCCCCAGATTAGGAGGCTGCAAACACAGAAATGAGTGGGAGATGATTTATTCTCGATATTTGCAAATCAGCAGACTTTGCGTATAGTGACACAGGGGTCTGAAATTGGCGTCCTCACTAGCAGACTTGTGGTGGCAAGGACGCCGCAAGGGGCGCGTGGGACTGGTAGAACCCCGCTCGCCGTCGCGTTTTGTAGGTGACAGTGACCGCCTTGCTTGCCTTCTGCGATGGATCTGCTAAAGCCTGAAGCCACAGCTGAATACTCGTGGAGGGTGTGGGAGGAGCAGGGTGGGTACCTTTGTCTCATGGAAAAGAGTCCTGTCAGAGGAGCCTGTCCTTTCCCAGGAGAGCGCAGACAAAGGGGTCTGACGAAGGAGCCCTTAGCATCCTGGTTATTAGTCTCTTGTCCCTTTGTAGCCAGACGCTCGGCGATTGGGGATGAGGACATACGGACCTGCTTCCTTAGTGTGCAGTCTCGTCGCTTAGACGTGCCTGTCTGGGCAGGTGCTCTCTCAGGTGCTGCATCTGCCTCTCTGTCAGCATCTCCCTGGGAGAGCAGAGCTGGTCCAAAGAGCAAGTGGGCAGAGAGCGGGAGTCGGAGTCTGCACCGCAGGCCCCCCTTCGCTGCCCCTTTAGAAGCACCGCTCCGCCCATGTTGCCGCCCCAGTGCGAGGAGGAGAGGATGTCACCCACAGAAGAACGCTAGGCTTTTCATATGTGTGCTACCTATGTATCCACATGCACAAGTCATACGCTATGCATGTGCATAGACATGCATATGTAATACATAACATACATATGTAGGGTCCTTTTAGAGTGGAAGGACACACCAACTTATAAAGTCTCGCTTTACTGCAAAGAGAATTCCAGTGGCATTTCCAGCGTTGGGGCCTGCGCCTCTCCCTCCAGTCCTGTCCCCATGCCAGCTTATCCCGCCTGCAGGCAAGACCGCAGCCATGGCCACGCAGGGCCCACACGCCCGAGCCACGTGCTGACGTGGCTGCTGCTAGGAGAGGGCGGCCAGGCCAGCTCGGGCCCTGTGGCCTGTGCTGCTGAGCACTCGGCTGTTCCGGGGAAGGATGGTGCTCAGTACCCGTAGCGTTAACATTACGTGTGCGGCCCGAGTGCATTCTCGGACGACGAACACACTTAGGCACCCATGGCATTGACTGTGGGCCGGGCTCTGTAAGGGCCGGGCCTTCCCGGTGGGAAACACCCTCTGTGACGCGGCGTCTGTAACGAGGAGGACGCACAGGTGTGCCGTCTGCTCCCTGTGCGGTACGGGGAGCGCGTGGCTTTGGAATCCCTTTGGCTGCTTCTGGGTGTCTTAGGCCGTCTCCCTCGGGGCCCGGGCATCGCAGTCATTTTCCCGTCCTGCAGCGGTTTTCTGTGTGGCATGGCTGCGTTCTTAACAGTCACTGTGGCATCGGAGATGAAAGCTTTCTCAGGTGTTCACATCGGCAGTAAGTCCCATCAAGGTAGCAGTGCGGGGGTGGGGAGCCCGCCTTCCTGCCTGTGTGAACCCCGATGCTGAGGCGACGGCCTCCTCCCTCCCGTCCCTCTTCCATGGTTTGAGGTCCGGGCAGCATCGTGGACCCAGAAGGTTAAAGCGTCCTGACTCAGGAAGCAGAGTAGCAGTTTCATGTTAGAATCTTGACTGTTTTCTTAGATTTTAGATACAGCGATGACTGCAAGTATAGCATTTTCAAGGTTAAAATCTAAAAACATACATCACATGTTCATCACATTATAACATTTGGGGGAAAGATTTCTAAGTGGACACATCCTAATACAGGATGTGTTTCACTTAAACCTATCTATCCTATATAATAAAAGCCTAATATGCTAAGTGTCCGGTCATCCAGTTGGCTGTTCAACCAATCAAAGCGTAATGTGCTAATGATATGCTAAGGCCACTCAACTGCTCACTATGACGTGCACTGACCACCAGGGGGCAGATGCTCTGACTGGTAGGTTAACTCACTGCTGGAGTCCGGCTGATTGGTACTGAGCAAGACAGGCCGGACACTCCCTGGAGCCCTTCCGTGGTCTCTCCCCGGCTGGCCAACCTCCCACATCCCTCCCTGGCCCCAGTTGTGCGCCATTGGGGTCCCTCAGCCTGGCCTGTGCCCTCTTGCAATCTGGGACCCTTCGGGGGATGTCTGAAAGCTGGTTTCGGCCTGACAGTGGAATGACCAGTTGCTATGACACACACTGACCATGAGGGGTCAGATGCTCAATGCAGGAGCTGCCCCTGGTGGTCAGTGCACTCCCACAGGGGGAGCGCCGCTCAGCCAGAAGCCGGGCTTACGCTGGCAAGCGCAGCGACAGTGGCGGAAGAGCCATGACAGCACTAAGGATGTCTGACTGATGGCTTCGGGGAGCGGGCCTTAGCTGTCAGTGGGACATCCCCCGAGGGCTCCCGGACTGAGAGAGGACGCAGACCAGTCTGAGGGAACCCTGCCCCCGACCCCGAGTGCACAAATTCCGTGCACCAGGCCTCTAGTGTATATATAAAAGCCTAAGTGACCGGAACGACCACAACAACCAGTCGCTATGACATGCACTGACCACCACGGTGCGGTGCTAATGCAGGAACTGCCCACTGGTGGTCAGTGCGCTCCCACAGCCAACCTCCCCCGGCCGGCAGGCCCTGATCACCCAATCACCCTGGTTGGGACAGAGAACTGGGGGTGGTGGCGACGGAAAGAGGAGGGGGCGAGGCGGGGAACCACGCAGTGGTAGGATGCTGATGGCAGCGGCAGCAGCAGCGGCACACAGCATCCATTCCTTCCATGCCCAGCCCAGTGAGCATTGCCTCTTCTCCCGACCCTGCCGGGGCCTTTGGGCCCTGGGCTAGGATGGGGAACCAGGGGTGGGTGGCAACAGACACGGCTCTTTTTCAGGGGGTCCAAGGGCTAGTTTCCTCCTCCGGGCTGGTGGCCAACCTCCCATTCCCTGTCCTTCCCCCTGGCCGGCAGGCCCCAATCAGTGCCCGCCCGCGTTGGTGGCGGCATAGCATACTGGGGCCTTTGGGCCCTAGGCAGGGGCAGGTAACCGGGGGTAGGTGGTGGTGGATGCAGCCCCTATTCCAGCTCCCTCCTGGGGCCAGGAGCCGGTGGCCAAACTCCTGCAGTCCTCTCCCCTTCCCCTGTCCCTCCCTACAGCTGGCAGGCCCTGATCAGCCCGGTCCCAATCGGCCATTTTTTGGCCCCGTTTGGCCCTGATGGCTGGCCAGGCCTAGGGTCCCCACCCATGCACAAATTTTGTGCACTGGGCCTCTAGTTTTAAAATAAAGACATTAGAGTCATTTTGGTGACTTGGATGTGTTTAGGGATGGAGGAGAAGGAACCTGCTGGTTGTTTGCACAGGTGATATTTCAGCTGCGTGAGACTGGGGGCCCTGCTGGTGTCCTGAGTGTTTGCTGCGAGAGAGCTGCGAGACTTAGCTGTGACCTGGGTCCTGGAGGTTTTGCTTTCTGCATCACTGGACGTTCATTTTTCAACACCGTGGGACACGTGCTCTTTAGCACCTTCCTGGACGGACCCCGAGCTTCTGCCTGCGGATGTCAGGGAAGGAGAGCCGGGTTAAGCCTGGGCTCTGCCTTCCGCTGGTCCATGACGACATTTACAACCCTGGTCCACTGACAACAAAGGTAATAATTGATGCCTGGCTGGGCGAGCCCTGGCTCAGCGTGCAGGAGGGCAGACCTGTTCTCGGTGTGTCTGCTCAGCCTTTCTGGTCTATCAATTCCATTTCTCTTCTCAAATCCAGGATGGGTACAAAGAAGGACCAAAAGGGGAATTTTATTCCTGGTTTCAAGCTGACATCGTAGATATTTCAAGCAAAATATCTAAATAATGTTTATTGAGCCTCTGACAAATATATTGTCCACCTCAATTCAGCAATATTTTGCAGATGGAGGTGTTTTTTAAAAAATATTTTTAATGATTTTAGAGAGAGAGAAAGGTGGACATTGATGTGAGAGCAAAACATCCATCAACTGCCTCCTACACACACCCTACATATTTTTTCTTGATATTTTTCTATTATCATTTAACATAGCATTTTATCATGTCACTAGCTTTTGTAAAAGTCACTTTAATGGCTGTGTAATATTTCATTGACAAGCTATCAGTATTTAATCAATATCTTGATATGTCTATTAAGATAATTTTTCACTATCTCTTTAATCAGCATACTGTAGTTTTCTGAGTAAAGACTTTTACTTCCTTGGTTAAGTTTATTCCTAACTATCTTAATTTTTTTTGTTGCAATGATAAATGGGATTTTTTTTTAAGTTTCTCTTTCTGATAACTCATTATTGATGTATAAAATGCCATCGATTTCTGGCTGTTTATATCCTGCTACATTGCCAAATTCATCTATTAAATCTATCAGGTTTTGGTGGAGTCTAGGGTTTTCTATGTACAGTATCATGTCATCTGCAAATAATGACAGTTTTACTTCCTCCTTTCCAATTTGGATGCCTTTTATGTTAGCT
Organism: Myotis brandtii; assembly: GCF_000412655.1. Classification (NCBI taxonomy): domain Eukaryota; kingdom Metazoa; phylum Chordata; class Mammalia; order Chiroptera; family Vespertilionidae; genus Myotis; species Myotis brandtii. The sequence goes on from NW_005370427.1 coordinate 748,659, forward strand.
TCTTGTCGGATCGCTGTGGCTAGGACTTCCAGTACTATGATGAATAAGAGTGGTGAAAGTGGACATTCCTGTCTTCTTCCTGTTCTTAGTTTTTGCCCACTGAGCATGGTGTTGGCTGTAGGTTTGTCATATATGGCCTTTATCATGTTGAGGTATGACCCCTCTATTCCCACTTTGTTGAGAGTATTTATCAAAAATGGGTGTTGGATTTTGTCAAATGCTTTTTCTGTGTCTATTGATATGATTATGTGATTTTTGTTTTTCAATCTGTTTATGTGATATATCATGTTTATTGATTTGTGAATATTGTACCAGCCTTGCATCCATGGAATAAATCCCACTTGGTCAGGATGTATGATTTTTTTTAAATATATTGCTGGATCCAATTTGCTGATATTTTGTTGAGGATTTTAGCATCTGTGTTCATCAGGGATATTAGCCTGTAATTCTCTTTCTTTGTAGTGTTTTTATCTGGTTTTGGAATTAGGATAATGCTGGCCTCATAGAAAGAGCTTGGAGCTTGGAAGTCTTTCCTCTTGGATTTTTTGAGAATAGTTTGAGGAGGATAGGTGTTAGTTCTTTGAATATTTGGTAAAACTCCCCTGTGAAGCCATCTGGACCTGGGCTTTTGTTTGTTTGTTTGGGTTTTTTAAATTATTTTTATTACTGTTTCTATTTCATCAGTTGTTATGGGCCTATTCAGGTTTTCTGATTCTTCCTGATTCAGTTTTGGAATATTGTATTTTTCTAGGAATTTTTCTATTTTATCCACATTGTCTAGCTTGTTGGTATTAGTTGTTCATAGTATTTTCTTAATATTTTCTTAAAATCCCTTGTATTTCTGTGGTGTCAGTTGTTACTTCACCGCTTTCGTTTCTGACTTTATTTATTTGGGTCCTCCCACTTTGTTTCTTGATGAGTCTGGCTTAAAATGTCTATACTACCCAAAGCAATCCTTAGATTTAATGCAGAATGCAAATGACATATTTCACAGATCTAGAATAAATAATCAAAAAATGTATATGGAACCAAAAAAGACCCTGAGTAGCTGCAGCAATCTTGAGAAAGAAGAACAAAGTTGGAGGGATCTCAATATCAGATATACAGCTATACTACAAAGCCACCGTAATCAAATCTCCCTGGTACTGGCACAAGAACAGGCATATAGATCAATGGAACAGAACAGAGACCCCAGAAATCAACCCAAGCCATTGTGCTCAATTAATATTTGACAAAGGAGGCAAGAGCATACAATGGAGTCAAGACAGTCTCTTCAATAAATGGTGTTGGGAAAATTACACAGATACATGCAAAAAAAAATGAAACTAGACCACACATTTATATCATACACAAGAATAAACTCAAAATGCATAAAAGACTTAAATGTAAGTTAGGAAACCATAAAAATCCTGCAAGAAACTATAGGCGGCAAAATCTCAGACATCTCTCATAGCAATATGTTCTCCAATACATCTCCTAGGGCAAAGGAAACTAAGAGAAAATAAAAAATGGGACTACATCAAAATAAAAAGATCTATACAGCAGAAGAGATCATCTGCAAAACGAAAAGGGAGCCCAGTGTGTGGGAGAACATATTTGGCAAAGATACATCTGATAAAGGGTTAATATCCAAAATATATAAGGAACTCATACAACTTAACAAAAAGAAGATAAACAATCCAATTAAGAAATGAGCAAAGGACTTAAATAGACACTTCTCCACAAGTGGACATACAGATGACCAAGGGACATATGAAAAAATGCTCAAAGTCACTGATCATCAGAGAGATGCAAATTAGAATGACAATGAGGTATCAACTCACACCTGTCAGAATGGCTACCATCAACAAATCAATAAATGCCCAGTGCTGGTGAGGATATGGAGAAAAGGAAACCCTAGTACACTGCTGGTGGGGATGCAGACTGGTGCAGCCACTGTGGAAAACATAATTTTTTTTCCAAAAAATTAAATATGGAACTGCCATTTGACCCAGTGATCCTGCTTCTAGAAACATATCCCAAGAAACCTAAAACACCAATCAGAAAGGATATATGTACCCTTATAGCAGCACAATCTACAGTAGCTAAAATCTGGAAACAGCCCAAGTGTCCATCAGTAGATGAGTGGATAAAAAGTTTGTGTACATTTACACCATGGAACACTATGCAGCTGTAAAAAAGAAGGATTCTTACCCTTTGAGACAGCGTGGAGGGACCTGGAGGGTATCATGCTAAGTGAAATAAGCCATTCAGAATAAGACGAGCATGACATGATCTCACTCATATTTGGAATCTAATAAACAAAATAAATGCATGAACAAAATAAATCCAGAGACAAAGAAGCATGAAACACTGTGGAATCTCAGAGGGAAGGTGGGGAGGAGTAATCAACCAAAGGACTTATATGCATATATGTATGCATGACCCATGGACACAGACAATAAGGTAGTGAAGGCCTGGGACAGGGGGTGGGGGCGAGCTAGAAGAGGTCAATGGGGGAGAGAGGCACATGTAATACTTTCAACAACAAAGATTTTTAAAAAGAATTTTTCAGGAAAATGTTCGCACAAATGCCTCTTTCTGGTTTCTCATTATTTTCTCATAACCCTTTCCTAGAAGTGCACACAGGTGGTGACCGTGGCGCCTCCTGCGGGACTGTTCCCGAGGGCGTGGCCGCTCATCCCTCCGCAGCGATACTTCTTCATAATTACTGAAAATACTTTTTAAAAATTGTTACCATCTTTCTCTAAGTGTAATGAAATATTTGAATACACGCAAATACGTGGAAATGCATGTATTGAAGAAACAATGTAAATGAGGAAATTAACCCTGCCTGTCCAGCCATGGCCGTGAGGGTCAGCTCTGTGTGCTGGCTCCCATGGTTACATCCATGGGCATTTGTTGGCACATGCAAACACCCATAAACACAGACACATATCCACAGCACCGAGGAAGCTAAGATCATTGCTAAGTTTATAAGGGAAAACAGTATTTGGTTTTAATTTGCATTTACTGGATGAATCCTGTTTGAGTATTTTCATGTTCATTAGTCATTGGTGTTGCTTCTAGGAATTTTCTGTCTGTAGTCTTTGCCAACTTCAAAATCGTGGCTGTGTGGTTCTCCATTTGCCGTTGAAGATTGTAAGCCTGGGCCTGTGAAAGTCGCGTTAAGAAACAATATGACAATGATTTTTGAAGTTCTCACATGTTTTAGGGAGTTTGTACTTCAAGGTAAATAAAATGGATGGTTGGACTTCAGACGTGAAGGGTCTGTTTGTGAAGCAGTGGCCGGCCCTGGAGCAGTCGGTGTTATTCTGTAGCTGTTCAGACCCGTCATGCCTGTGAGCCGGTAGGAAACACACCAGCTTCCACGCCAGGCAGAGCAGAGGCCTGGAGAAGCCTCCGGCCGGTGGGACACACCCTGAGCTGCCAGGTGTCCGCCAGGTGTGGTTACGGGTTATCTTGGCTCCGTGAAATTCCTTTATATTTATCTTCGTAATTTTCTACACCTCTTTCTGGTTGGAGAGATTTAATTTTGATGTTGTAAAACTATATCACTATTTCTGTGGTCATTTTCCATCCCTTTTAAGCATGAAAATTCCAGTTCCATCCCTGATAAGATGGTAAATGACTGCTCACCATTACTTCACAAAAATGTGATTTGATGTTTCATATCTGACCCTTTAAATCTCTTGGAATTAATTATGGCATATGTGTATTGTAAGGATTTAAAGTATTTCCCCCAAGAGTTCACCAATCATCTAAAAGCAAAGATACTTAACTGCCTTTGAGAGAAAAACTGACCTGGCAGATCCAACTCACAGCCATTTATTTTCATTTTCTTATCCATCCATTTTGTGGGATGTTTTACTTACAAAAGGAAGTTGACTGATTTGTTTATTCTCCCGAGATTAGCTTTGTGCATTTGTAGGTAGGAGGGAGGAACAGGTAAACTGGATATTGGATCCCTAGTTGTTTTAGTGTTCTTAAATATTTTCACCTTTTTTTAAAAGTGAGCCAGAAATCACAGCAGGCCGTGTGAGTCCTCTTGCTGAGGTGCTAGTTTCCGGGAGCCGGTTTCTCTGAGGGTCCCACGCGGGGGTGGACACAGTGCCCTCAGCACCCAGCCTACACCTGGGACAGAAGTAGAGACTTGCCAAAGGCTGGGAGCCCAGCAGGAGGGGCGAGGTGGGGAGGAGAGGGAGCCTAGGAGCTGCGTGAGATCAACAGGGAACCGTATGGGACTAAGACATGACGTGAGCGAAGACAAGCACAGGTGCTGCTCGTGGAGACCTTGGGCGTGAGCCTGGGGTGAGGCTGCGGCTGGGGCACAGCGGGCTCGGAGCACGTGTGTCCATCACTCCGTGGACTGGCCCACAGATACATGCTGCGAGGCAGCTGAAGGACAGACACATCGTTAGGAAACCAGTTCTAAATTATGTGAAAAAGTATTAAAATTTTATTATATAAGAAAAAGGGGGCCACAGAAGTAGAAAAATAAACAAGAAATGGACACACAGTCCAATCTTTCTAACAACCTAATAAATAAAACTGGAAAAAGTAAGATGCTCTTTTTCCTAAGAGATTGGCAGACACAACTGTGGCTCACAGTGTTAGCAGCGTGTGGGAAGCGGCTGCTCCCAAACAGGTCACGGGAGACGTGAGCGGCTGCGTGGCGGGTGGCACCGACCTGGCCCTATCCAAACGCGTCGACCCACCTGAGCGTTTCCAGAACTTTTCACAGGAGAAAACTCGGAATTCTTCATCCCTTTTAACGTGTTGTTCGCAATGACTGGTTTGAAGCCACCGGAATCTCCAGCAATGTGGCGGTTTCATTGATGGTAGATCACGCCTGAGATCCAGGCCCACCACTGCCGTTCACGCTTTAAAGGATCGATGGCATAGGAAGATGTTCATGATATAACACTAAAGGCCAGGAGCAATTTATATGCAATGTGAGCCCCATGCATAATCGTGTCCTCATGTTTGTATGTGTGTGTGTGTGTGTGGGGGGGGGGACGTGTGTGTTTGTATTGGCAGCCTGGCGTGGATGGTGGAGGGTGTGAGGGTGGTAGGGTTCATAAAGGGTGTGTTTGTGGGTTTGGGTAATTGTGGAATATGGAGAGTTGTGTGTGTTTGGGTGTGCACGGGCTGTGGATATGTGTCTGTGTTTATGGGTGTTTGCATGTGCCAACAAATGCCCATGGATGTAACCATGGGAGCCAGCACACGGAGCTGACCCTCATGGCCACAGCTGAACAGGCAGGGTTAATTTTCTCATTTACATTGTTTCTCCAATACATGCATTTTCATGTATTTGCATGTATTCAAATATTTCATTACACTTAGAGAAAGATGGTAACAATTTTTAAAAAGTATTTTCAGTAATTATGAAGAAGTATCTCTAAGGATTATACATAACCCCCAGTTCCAATAAATTCAACTTAATTTGGATAAAATGATAAACCGGATGAGTTTTAAGAGCAGAAAATGGACAAGCAACCATTTGTATACGTTTTCACTGTATGATGGAGACATTTCATGGGAGGTGTTAATTTGAACTGAATAACGTTAGTGTGAGCTATTCTGTTTTCTCTCGGTGCATTTTTATCCACTGTAAACAGATAAAGCACGTGATGGATGTTTCCACATAAAAGCTAGTTAAATCATAAGTTATATGGGTGCAGAATGTCATTTTGGTGTGAAAGAATCCTTTATGCCTCTGTGTGAAATGAATGAAAGTGTTTCAGATATTTAAACAGGCTCTGCTTGTGGGTAAGTGATTTGAAGTGTTGATCAGGATTTTTTTAACACCTCACTCAGGAAATGGCAGAAAATATCAGAGGTTCACCTAATCCTTTAGGCCAGGGACCAGCTCACCTCATGTCCAGAGATGTTAGTGGGAGTTGTGGAAAAACACATAAATTAAAGGATGTATGGTCAAGTCGGGCTGGGGAACGCTCTCTTGTTGATTTTCAGTTCCTGTTGGGTCTCTGAGGTCCTTCAGAAAGAACCTGCTTATCTTTGCTTAATTCAGCATTTGGCACATCAAGCTATGGGATTATTTGTGCTTTTCATGGATGGTCCATGAGCATGTCATGAACACAGAGTTCTATAATTTGGGAAATTATGTGCTTAATTCTCTAGTTCAAGCACAGGATTTATTTTTAGATTGAAATAGTTAATTCATTCAGACCATCCTAAAAATAAGAACAGAATAAGGTAGTCAATAGTAGGTTGGGATGAAATCATCAAAATTTACTTTTCAGCCTGGCTTCGTGGCTGACCCCATGAACCTGGAGGTCACAGTTTGATTCCTGGTCAGGCACATGCCAGGGTTGTGGGCTGGATCCCCAGTAGGGAGCATGCAGGGGGCAGCCAATCAATGATTCTCTCTCATCATTGTTGTTTCTATCTCTCCCTCCCTATCTTTCTTTCTCTAAAATCAATAAAAACATATTTTAAATTTTTATTTTTCAGCACTCCATGTGCAAAGGACATAGTTGATGATTTGCATAAACCACCTAAATAACCCTCGTGCAAGCAATGAACATGTGCAAACTAGGGAAAGGTAACTGTTGGTGGAGACGCATTAACCAAAGACCCGTGTTTACAGTATTTGTAGCTATTTTATTGCCCTGGTTTGAGATGATGGAGAATATTCTAGTCAGAGACATGCCTCCTTAGAGCGCGCCCGAACCCTCCATTCAATCCTGGAGGAAGGCCCAGGGAGAGTGGGCCTCGGCCCCCTCAGCCGCCCGTCCGCCCGTTGATGCCAGGGAGCAGACCAGTTACGAGCTGCGCTCGGTGCCCGGACAGCCCGGCACCGCCAGCTGTGAGTTTCAGTGTTCAGATCCGGACTGTGCCTCCCTCCCCGGGCTGCCGGGAGGTGGGGCGCTCACCCCCTGTCCTCTGGGCCCTGGCCACGCAGAGCACCTTCTCCCAGGACCTCGCCCTCCGAGCTGTGCAGCTTCGGCCTGTGGCCCTTGCCACGCCTCTGCAGCTCAGCGCTGCCCACTCTCAGCGCCTGTCTCAGGCCCACACCACACGCCTCTGCCCGTGGAGCTGCTTTCCGGTCGTCTCCGAATCACACCGTCCATCTCCTCTTTATGTGGAAATAAATGCTTTTTTAGAAAGTCTTTCACTTGCACTTGATTATACACTCCTTGAAGGGAAGCTCCGCGTCATGTCATCTCCACACGCGTTTCCTGCACCAGCCAGGCACGGCGAGGGGAGGGGAGGG
>NW_005370427.1:755986-766552 GCF_000412655.1 Myotis brandtii
TAATACATTTATCAATTATTTTATCAAAACAGGACATTTTTATTTTTTAAATATATTTTTATTGACTTAAGAAAGGCAAGGAGAGGGAGGGAGATAAAAACATCAGTTCTGAGAGAGAATCATGGATGGCTGCCTTCTGCACGCCCTCTAGTGGGGATTGAGCCTGCAACCTGGGCATGTGCCTTTGACTGCAGTCGAACCTGGGACCCTTCAGTCTGCAGCCGACGCTCTATCCACTGCGCCCCGCTCTTGGGCCGGTCTGCTGCCCTGCCACCTCACCCCCGTCCTCACCTTCCACTCATCACCCCAGTCCTCACCCCAGTCCTCACCCCAGTCCTCACCCCTCAGTCCTCATCCCCTCAGTTCTCACCCCAGTCCTCACCCCAGTCCTCACCCCCAGTCCTCACCCCCCCAGTCCTCACCCCCCAGTCCTCACCCCCAGTTCTCACCCAGGTGTGTGTCCTCTTCCTGCTGAGGCTGAGGTTCAGCTTCACCAGCCCCTGCTGGTCCTCACTTCCTGCCCCGCCCCTGTAGCGCTCTCACTGTGCAGTCTCCATCTATTTACCCTTTGTCCTGGCACTTACTCCCTCTTTATAACCCTGTTCACTTCACAAGGAGATTTACTGAGGGCGGTCTGTCCCCAGGGTCCTCTCTCACCGCAGCTCCCCAGGAGCTGGGCCTCTGGGCACTCCTGAGTTACCCGCGCCTTGGCCACTGGCAGCTGGAACTTAGGTCATTCTTAAAGTTTCTAAAATGTCCTCAGAGAAACAACACTGTTCCCGCTGCGGGTTCTTAGGACGGGAATTCTACATCGCCCTGCGGGGCCAGGGGCAGTGGCCTGGGGTGTCCCCCGGGAGGGAGGCTGGGCCTGGGGACGCAGCGGTCCTGATGGTGAGGCTCTCCACACCCCCTCTCCCGAGGCCCCGCTTTAGGTGAAGTGCCCTAACTAGGTCACAGATCTCTCTGTGGCCCTGGGCCTGGGAGGCTGCGGCGCATGTGCATCCACAGCAGGGATTTGGGTCCATATTTGCCGATATTGAACGTGGGGGAAAGAAAGGATGCACTGCTCCTGCTGGGACTCCCCCAGCAAGCACCCAGGGACTCACCTGCAGGAGCAGTGACACGCCCCTGCCCGCGGGGGAGAGCAGGCAGGGGACCAGGTGACAGGTCCCTGCCCGTGGGGCGGAGCGGAGAGCTTGGCAGGTTCCTGCCTCGCAGGGGGTGGGGGGCTCAGCAGAGCAGGGAACCTCCGCAGAACAGGTGGGACCTGGACCAGGGCCTCAGGCGAGATGCAGGCCCAGCTACTTCCCTACTTGAAAGTCTGTTTGCGCAGGAAAACTGCTCTGGTTAACCTCTCCGTGTGCCCATTTCCGTGTGCCCCTCTCCGTGTGCCCCTCTCCGTGTGCCCTGCCTCGCAGGGGGTGGGGGGCTCAGCAGAGCAGGGAACCTCCGCAGAACAGGTGGGACCTGGACCAGGGCCTCAGGCGAGATGCAGGCCCAGCTACTTCCCTACTTGAAAGTCTGTTTGCGCAGGAAAACTGCTCTGGTTAACCTCTCCGTGTGCCCATTTCCGTGTGCCCCTCTCCGTGTGCCCCTCTCCGTGTGCCCCTCTCCGTGTACTCCTCTCCGTGTGCCCCTCTCCGTGTGCTCCTCGCCGCGTGCCCCTCTCCGTGTGTCCCTCTCCGTGTACTCCTCTCCGTGTGACCCTCTCCGTGTGCCCCTCTCCGTGTGCCCCTCTCTGTGTGTCCCTCTCCGTGTGCCCCTCTCCGTGTGCCCCTCTCTGTGTGTCCCTCTCCGTGTGCCCCTCTCCGTGTGCCCCTCTCTGTGTGTCCCTCTCCGTGTGCCCCTCTCCGTGTGCCCCTCTCTGTGTGTCCCTCTCCGTGTGCCCCTCTCCGTGTGCCCCTCTCTGTGTGTCCCTCTCCGTGTGCCCCTCTCCGTGTGCCCCTCTCTGTGTGTCCCTCTCCGTGTGCCCCTCTCCGTGTGCCCCTCTCTGTGTGTCCCTCTCCGTGTGCCCCTCTCCGTGTGCCCCTCTCTGTGTGTCCCTCTCCGTGTGCCCCTCTCCGTGTGCCCCTCTCTGTGTGTCCCTCTCCGTGTGCCCCTCTCCGTGTGCCCCTCTCTGTGTGTCCCTCTCCGTGTGCCCCTCTCCGTGTGCCCCTCTCTGTGTGTCCCTCTCCGTGTGCCCCTCTCCGTGTGCCCCTCTCTGTGTGTCCCTCTCCGTGTGCCCCTCTCCGTGTGCCCCTCTCTGTGTGTCCCTCTCCGTGTGCCCCTCTCCGTGTGCCCCTCTCTGTGTGTCCCTCTCCGTGTGCCCCTCTCCGTGTGCCCCTCTCTGTGTGTCCCTCTCCGTGTGCCCCTCTCCGTGTGCCCCTCTCTGTGTGTCCCTCTCCGTGTGCCCCTCTCCGTGTGCCCCTCTCTGTGTGTCCCTCTCCGTGTGCCCCTCTCCGTGTGCCCCTCTCTGTGTGTCCCTCTCCGTGTGCCCCTCTCCGTGTGCCCCTCTCTGTGTGTCCCTCTCCGTGTGCCCCTCTCCGTGTGCCCCTCTCTGTGTGTCCCTCTCCGTGTGCCCCTCTCCGTGTGCCCCTCTCTGTGTGTCCCTCTCCGTGTGCCCCTCTCCGTGTGCCCCTCTCTGTGTGTCCCTCTCCGTGTGCCCCTCTCCGTGTGCCCCTCTCTGTGTGTCCCTCTCCGTGTGCCCCTCTCCGTGTGCCCCTCTCTGTGTGTCCCTCTCCGTGTGCCCCTCTCCGTGTGCCCCTCTCTGTGTGTCCCTCTCCGTGTGCCCCTCTCCGTGTGCCCCTCTCTGTGTGTCCCTCTCCGTGTGCCCCTCTCCGTGTGCCCCTCTCTGTGTGTCCCTCTCCGTGTGCCCCTCTCCGTGTGCCCCTCTCTGTGTGTCCCTCTCCGTGTGCCCCTCTCCGTGTGCCCCTCTCTGTGTGTCCCTCTCCGTGTGCCCCTCTCCGTGTGCCCCTCTCTGTGTGTCCCTCTCCGTGTGCCCCTCTCCGTGTGCCCCTCTCTGTGTGTCCCTCTCCGTGTGCCCCTCTCCGTGTGCCCCTCTCCCTGTGCCCCTCTCCGTGTACTCCTCTCCGTGTGCCCATTTCCGTGTACTCCTCTCCGTGTGCCCTCTCCGTGTGCCCCTCTCCGTGTGCTCCTCTCCGTGTGCCCCTCTCCCTGTGCCCCTCTCCGTGTGTGCCGGGTGTAGGGTGTAGGGTTGCAATCAGGCCAGGTGCTCTGTGCTGTCTTCACGTGTCGGGAGGTTTGCTACTGAAGAGCGTCCCGCCCACAGCAGCTGGGAGGTGGGCCGGGCGTGGAGCCGCGGGCTCTTCCATGTTTCAGCTTTGATCTGAGGCGGAGCTGGACAGGTGAGGTGGGCCCGAGGTGGGTGCAGTCAGCCAGCCATGTCGGCGTGTCGAGCGGTTGAGAGACAAGAAGAGCGCGTCCGGAGGACCCCCACATGTGAGTTTGGCTGATGGGCGCTGGTGTTTGCTCACCTGCATGAACAGGTAGATGCCGTCCATTCTGCCTGCTCTGGGGCCAGAGGAGCAGTGATGAAGGCTCAGCGGAGCCAGGAGCCGGGAGCTGTCTGGGCGGGAGCTCAGGCCAGAGGATACAGACCAGTGGGAACATGAGCGATAGCTGGTTAGGAGACCGCCTTAGCGCCATCAGACGGCTGTGCAGACGCGCAGAGGGGAGACGCACTTGCTGGGGGTGAGGGGAGGGAAGTGGGGACTCCAGGGGCGGCGCCTCCGCCACTCGGAGCCGCTTGCGGGCTGAGCACACAGCTCCTCTGGTTCCTCCCTCTCTGTGAGAGCTGCCTGCAGGCAAGTTCTCTGCTGTTAGGAAAACACTGTTCCAAACATTTTTACCCAACCTCCTGGTGCACGTGTGCGAGAATTTCCTAAGGAATATTCCCTCAAACAACTCTGCAGGGTCACAGGATGCTTGTGTCTATTTTAATATATTTCTAATTGTTTCCAACACATTGGGTAAATGTATGTTCCCATCACAGGTGGCAGAAGGCCTGTTGTTGGATAGCTTGCCGATGCCAGTAATGCTGGGTTTCAGGATTTTTCTTAAGTGTGATCGGTCTTGATGGATGTGACCAGAAATACTCCCCTCAGATTCGACGAGGCTCTGGCTCCTGCGTCCTGGCGTCCGCATCGCATCTTCTGTGCGGCCTTCTTCTGGGGCCCCCTGGCTGCTCGTGTGTCATTCTCTCTCTCTCTCTCTCTCTCTCTCTCTCTCTCCTGCACTCCCCCCACCCCCACCGTCCCACCTTTGCCCTCAAATAGCAGGGCCCTTGCCATTTTGTTCATCGTGCCGTGTGGTTGTTCACGATGCCAGGAGAGGAGACAGGTGCCTGCCTGGTTCCCGTCGAGCAGGAGGGCGGGTGTTGGCTCAGCCCAGGTGTGTCAGCCACACTTGGTCCAGCAGGAGGGCGGGTGTTGGCTCAGCCCAGGTGTGTCAGCCACACTTGGTCCAGCAGGAGGGCGGGTGTTGACTCAGCCCAGGTGTGTCAGCCACACTTGGTCCAGCAGGAGGGCGGGTGTTGGCTCAGCCCAGGTGTGTCAGCCACACTTGGTCCAGCAGGAGAGCTGGTCCATGGATTTGTGGACTTACGGGAAGGGGGCATTTATAAAGGTAACATAAATGCAGCTGGGGAGAGGTTCTGAGAAGGAAAGAGGAAAAGCTAGCATCAGTGCTAGGCCGACTCCGAGCTGGCCTTCCAAGTGTTCTGCTAGATCGCCAGGCGTGAGGCTGAGGGCCCGGGGAACAGGACTCGGCAGATGCAGGTGCGGCTCTGAGGGCCCGGCCCAGAGGGCAGCCCCAGAGGCTCCTGGGATGTCATCCACGTCACATGACAGCAGAGGAACAGCTCTTTTTTGGTTTGTGGTTTCTCCTTAGAGGACGTAGAGATCATAGTTTTGTCGAGTGTAACAAAAATGTACATTTACCGAAAATTGCCTGCATTCTTCAGGTATTTGGGGATATAACCATGTTCTGTAAGTAACTGGGCTTCTGTGAACCGTGTGTGTGGCCCGATGCTAGGCTCTGTGGGAGGGACGTGGCTTCGAATCCTCACCACAGCCTTACCGGCTGTGGCATGATCACCTCCGTGCACGGGTATGCACCTGACACACAGGCCGTGGCTGCTCCAGCTTGTAGCTCGCCGTGTCTGATCCTGGATCGACCCTGTGTCCTCCAGACTCAAGGCCATGCCCATTCCCAGCGCAGACCATGAGCCCGGCGAGCTGCCTGCACACGATGCCAGCGCGGCCGGGGAGGTGAGGACTGAGCCGGCCAGGAGCCTGCCCCGCGGCTGAGGCACCCTGGCCGGGGCGGGACAGCAGGGGATGTGCTGGTGTCCACACAGACAGGTCTGGAAAAGCGTTCTGTGGCCGTAGACAGACAGTCCGACAATGCCCAGGGAGCACGCAGGTGCCTGGAGTTGTTTGCAGACGTGGAGGTGCCTGGACGTCTGGAGTTTATTAAATGCAAGGATCCAGGCTCTTCAGGCCCTTCAGGAAGTAGTGATAGCAATCAGTGCCTTGAGCAGGAAGGTTAAAAAAAGGAAATGATATTTTCTGATAATTAATCTCTGGTCCTAAGGAGGACGGATCCAAACGGAATGAGCAGCACCAGCACCGAATGGGGCGCTGAGGAGAGTGATGGGATTCCAGCGGGAGTGAGGAGCACCTGCTCCCAGAGGTGACCGTGAGGGCGGCGAGGGGCAGGGGAGCCTGTTTATGGATGCCAGGGAGTTAATGTTTTCAGATGCTTGTAAAGGCACGTTCTTGCTCTGTGGCCATCACCAGAGCTCCGCCAGGTGAGGCGTGGTCCCTCTCCAGGTACCCACACAAGATACCTGCTGGTTTCTACAAGGGCTTGGCCACAGACTCCTGGATGGCAAACACATGGCTGCTTCTGTGTCCACTGGCCGGCATTCTGCTCATAGGACAGTGGCACACGCTTCCATAGGACAGTGGCACACGCTTCCATAGAGCAGTGTGCACACGCTTCCATAGGACAGTGGCACACGATTCCATAGAGCAGTGTGCACATGCTTCCATAGGACAGTGGCACACGCTTCCATAGAGCAATGTGCACATGCTCCCATAGGAGCGCTTCCATAGGACAGTGTGCACACGCTTCCATAGGACAGTGGCACACACTCCCATAGGACAGTGGCACACGCTTCCATAGAGCAATGTCACACGCTCCCATAGAGCAGTGTGCACACGCTCCCATAGGACAGTGGCACACGCTTCCATAGAGCAGTGTGCACATGCTCCCATAGGACAGTGGCACACGCTTCCATAGAGCAATGTGCACATGCTCCCATAGGAGCGCTTCCATAGGACAGTGTGCACACGCTTCCCTAGTCAGGCAGAGTAATAGTGACTGTAACAGTAACAGCAGCCATCACATGCTTACAGCTGACAGCTCTGCGTCTGCCTCTGCTCATTTACTCATGAATCCCCAGGGGACTCCCAGACGTGCATCTGTCCCAGCTGCTCTCTGGCGTCCGTGTCCCTTCAGGTCCTTATGGCATCGCAGCCAGAATGATACGTCCCCACACAAACCGATTCTGCCTCTCAGAGGCTTTCCCATCACACTGCACAGTAAGGCTCTTCCCCTTGTTGCGTGAGCCTGTCACCCCCTCTTTCCTAGACTCTCATGGGTGAGGGGGAGAGGGGGTAGCGCCCCCGCCTCCCCTACCCCTTCCCTGAAAGCTTAGAGCTCTTGCCTGCTGGGCCCGTTGCCTAGGAAACAGCCTGCCCCAAAGCCCAGTGGTCCACACAGCCACAGAGTTTATTCTGCTCACAAAGCTGTAACCTGGGCCCAGCTCAGCCAGGGCAGCTGTGTCCCCGGGTTCTGCTCAAGGCTGGGAGCTGGGGCCGCCTGAGTGCTGGTCAGTTAGCTGGGCCTTTGGTGAGACTGTCAGCGGGGACACCTGGTGTGGCCTCCACGTGTGGCCTGGGCTCCGTGTCACACGGTGCAGGATGGTGGCTGGCATTCTCTTCACATAGCCTCCGGTGATGGCAGCGTCATGGTTATCATTTCTCATGACCAAAGGCCAGTCCTGGCCCACCATGCCCCAGGGAGAGGCACTGGGTGCCTCCTTTTGACGGGGCGACATCACAGAATTTGTCTGTGTTTTTACCTGCCCTGCTCTGGGCGTCTGTGCCTGCTGTCTCTCTCCTGACTACGAGGTCCTGTCTGTTTCCTTTGCTACCTTTTTCTTTCATTTCAAATTTCAGGTTAACTTGAAATCAGTTCATGTGTCTTCTGATTCTGTGAACCTGCGTGAGGGCCTTTGGTGAGGTGTGGCCACACTCTGTCCACAGCCGAGAGGGCGTTTGTTCAACGTTTGTCCTCCCAGCCTCCCTCAGTCCTGGCTCCCGCGCACCAAGCGCTTCTGTGTCCTCACATGTGCCCCAGGCCTGGCCCCCAGCTGCACACAGTAGGTTTTCAGTCGGTCTCAGCGGCACCACAGGAGAAGTTTCTGTTTGTTGTAAAGCCCTCCTTCCCTGGAGATCTGGGCTCCTTCTCTGACCTTTGAGGGACTTTAATTTCCACTCGTCAACCCTAAATCCTGTGCATTTGTACGGCACAGGTAACCTTATCCTGAAAAGAGTTTTTCACTTTACAAAGCATTTAATCATTGACACACCGTAACTCTCTCATCGTGCTGTTCCCCTGAAAACAGGCTCCTGTTCCCCAGAACTGGGTGCCCTCGGGCAGGCGCGAAGGGGGCTTTCAAGGGCTGGAAGCACAGGGTTGTGCCTGGAGAGCGCAGCTGGGGAGCCCACAGCTGAGCTGGAGGGAGTGTTTCCCTTTTCCTCCTCTGCCCACTCTCCCTCTGGAGCTCCAGCGAGCTTCATCCCACTCCCTCTCCAGCCTCCCCGCACAGTTACCGTCCAAGTTTCGTCCTTCCGGAACCTCTGTGGACTCAGCTCGGTGAAATCAAACCTTTTACTTGCCCTTTGGGGAATGGAAAGGGCTGGGCAAGGCCCTCCCTGTGCCAGGAGTCAGCGCTGGCTGAGGAGAGGGCAGCCTGTAGGGCGACAGTGCTCACTCTGCCCGCCGGTCCCAGTGCTCCGGGCAGTCAGGCACCACGCCGCTGGGCTGGCCGCTTCTGTGTGCTCCTGCATATTTTGTTGTTCAGCCTGCCAGCCCTGTCCGGGACGTGCTAGCGCTGTGAGCAGGACACAGATTCCTGCCTGGAATGGCCGTGCACCTGGCCCTTAACCTGCGGAACCCGGGCAGGTGTTCAGGGCAGCGCCTGCGGATGGGGCCATTTTAGTCTCCGGAGACTCCTGTCCCTGGACGCCCCCTGGCTCTGCTGCCAGAGTCCATGGGCCCTTCGAGATCCGTACCCTCGCCCGTGAGGCGAAGCTTACACCAGCCTCCAGCCTGTGGGGAGAACCCGGAGCGCACGTGCTGGAGGCTACATGGTGCCTGGTGGTTCAGGTGAGCGCTCAGGAGCGGAACGTCGCTGCTTTCCCGGAAAGCGGTGCCAAGCAGTGAGATCGAGCCCTGTGACTTGGGGGGTGGGGGTGAGTGGGCGACGGCACAGGTGCCGGTGCTCTGTTCCTTCACTCCTGGTTCTGAAGGCCCTGGAGTCACCCGGTGCCTGCCCGTTCTCACCCTGCGAAGCGTGCGATGCCTGGGGTTTCTCCCCCTTGTGGTGGGGCTCCCGGGGGCTGCTTGTGTGTGGGTGGGCCAGGCACGGGGTGATGGGGAGTAAACGCAGTGGCAAGAAGCAGGGCATGGCTGGTGTGGCCCCACCCTGGCCGGCTGAGCCTCCCCCATGGTTCCCCCTCACCAGCCCTGGGAATCCCATGGTCAGGTTCAGAAGACGTGCCCACACGGCACTGGGGGTTGTGTCTGCCCTGCCGAACGCAACAGAAAGACAAAGTCCAAACACGTGGACACAGGAAGCTCCGTGGAGAGACGCGGGAGCTACAAGGTGCGAACGTGCAGTCGGGGCTTCTCAGAAGAAGTCTGATTTGAACTGAAAAGTGAAGGATGAGGAGGAAGGTGTTTGTATTTCCTACAAAGGAGGAGTGAATGCAGTGCCCCAAACAGGAAAGCATTTCGCTTGTTCTGCTAAAAAAGACCAGGTGCTGGAATGTCAGGAGAGGACACAGTGGACAGAAGTTAAAGGTTCACCAGCGACTGTGCGTGGAGGGGAGGCCACAGTGAGGAGCCTGAAATCGATATGAAGTCAGGACACAGATCTGGTAAACTATATGCTGGTAAACTGCTGAAGGGATATAACCACATGAATGATATTCCTTCATCTACATTTTTAAAAGACAACTCATACCACTTCACTCCATTTGAATTTCTGTTCTCAAAACCAAAAAAAGCAGAAAACAAGTGTTGGTGAGAATATGGGGAAGTTGGACCCTCTGTGTTACTGGTGAGAATGTAACAGGCGCAGCCTCTGTTGAAAATGGTATGTTAGTGCCTAAACAATCACACATAGAATTACCATGTAGTCTAGCCGTTCCGCTTCTAGATCGGAGCCCCAGAGAACGGAAAAGCAGGAACCACATAGACCATGTTTATGACAGGACTGTTCTCAGGACCTGAAAGATGGGACATGGACAGATCCAGGTGTCCATGGACGGATCCACGTAAACACAGTGTGGTCTGTTCATAAAGGAACGTTGTTCAGCATTAACAGCAGTACATGCTACATGCTGTAACGTGGATGGACCTTGAAAACACCCTGAATGGGGTGGGCCAGACACAGGAGGACGCATGTTGTATGATTCCACTGGTATGAGGTAGCTGGAGTCGCCACATTCCTAGACAGAAGGTAGAGTGGCGCTTGCCACGGGCTGGGGGAGAGTCACTGGGTGGAACCAATGTTTGGAAAGATGAAGAAGTTCTGGAAATGGGTAGTGGTGTCAGATGCATAATGTGAACATAAAGACCATGAAGTAAATGCCTATCACTTAAAAATGGTTAAAAGTCTAGGTTACATATATAGTTAAACCTTAGTTGAACATCTCAAACAATTCGATTCTCGCCCAAGTTGTTCACAAAAAATGTCTCCATTGTCTGACAAAACTTCAGTTCTCAACCTGACAGCCCTTCGATGCTGATACCTGTGATCAGTCACCAGTGAGGAGGGAGAGGAGATGAAGGCCGACTCGTAGATTTTCGGTGTCAACAGCAGTGTTAGCAGGACCCTGTGGGGCAGGTGGCGGGACGGGGTAAGTTGGCCTGTCCTTAGCAGGTGGATGGTACTGCAGGGATTAACTGGAAGAGATGAGCAAGGGCGTGCAGGCAAAGGTGACGGGCGTCGGAGGACTCGCACTGCTGTGGACGACTGGCCTGTGCGAAGGAGGCGGGGTCTCGGGCGCAGCTGCGGCTGTGCTAACCCACAGGCTGCTGTGCCCACGTGGGAAGTCTCCCGGCGAAGAAATCAGGATGTGACAGGAGCCCGGGCCGGGGAGCTGGGTTGGTTAGAGTGCGGTCCGGATACACCAAGATTCCAGGCTCCACCTCCGGCCAGGACACATCCAGGAATCAGCCAGTGAATCAGAAATAAGGGAAAGGACAAAT
>NW_005370427.1:766585-796595 GCF_000412655.1 Myotis brandtii
CCTCTCCCCCCGCCCCCCCCCCCCCCCGCCACCACTTTCTCCAAGTCAATACATTTTTTTAAAGAGAAAGAAAGAGCGTATTATTGGAGGTGTGAGGCTGTGTGCATGGCATTTGACAAGCTCCGGAACCTGGAGTTGGTGTCACACCCGAAACATATGTGTCACCACAGCCCTGGTCCTTTCATGGCAGGAAGTCAGTTCCTGTCGGTGAGCTTCTCCCTGAGAGGCGACCGGACCTCCTGGGCCTCCAGCGCTCGGGCAGCCCCGCAACGCAGAGCGCGCCGCAGTGGGTCCCGCGGCTGGAAGCCTCATTGCTCCTCCACGCTGCACCCGGAGCCAGGTGGGGAACGTCCCACCTGCGGGCCCTGTGAGGACATCATTGGGGCTGGCCCTGCCAAGGCAACCGCAGGCAGCACTCGAAATTCAGCAAATTTAGGAGCTTTTTCATAGCAACATAAATTTATAGGAAGTGCATTATAGTAAGCAAACGACGTTAAAAATGTCCAACAGCCTTGGCAGAAAAAAGGTTCCCACCGCTGCCTTGGGCGGTCTTTCATCAACCCTCCTGGGTTTTATTCTGCCCTTTATGAAGCCGAGATGACCATGCTTAAGGAGCAGACTTGTTAACGATTAAAGGTCAGCCCCTGGCGGCGGGCAGCCAGGGCGGGCAGTCGGTGGCCCTGTGACCGGGAGCAGACTCCGGGGCAGAGGGACAGGGATGCCAGGCGGAGTCTGGGACACTTGGGAGCATTCTCAGGAATTTGTTCCTGAGGACGGGAGATGCTGCCATAGTCCCGGCAGAGAGGAAGAGCGTGGGTCACGGTCAGGGGACAGAACATAGAGAGTGACAGCTGTCTGCTCGTCCCCTGGGGCCGTGCGTGGGGCCCTGGGAGAGTGATGGTTTCGGGCAGCGGCTTTCTTTTTAAAAGTACAGCAGTTTCCTTCCGTGAGATCAGCTACCACCACACCTTGGATATCACTCCTCCAAAAGTTATTTTTAACCTTCATCCTCCTTTCCTCATAATTATATTCATAAGCAAATGAAATAAGCATGAACAAATGAAATAGTGTATGTTTTAAAACATGCTCAAAATAGAGTAGTAAGATGAGCTAGCAATGACATAAAGTTAAAAATGATTTCAGTATTTTACTTATTAATCATATTTATGTTTCGCTCTCATTAGAACTATCACTAATCCTGCCTTTTCTTGGAGAGTTCTATAATGGAATATGCCTCTGTATTTTGAAAATGCTGACTCACCAGTTTGAAATACAGCAATTTCAAAATCCATTTATTTCTAATCTTCTTAAAAATTGCCACTGCCAAATAGACACTGCACAGGATACGTGCCGCAAGTGGGAACATTATGTCATTGGCTGGCTGGCTGCACGTGTGAGCCTCGGGCTAGAATCCTGTCCCTCAGTTAGGCAGGATTTTAGTAAAATTCCGATGGTAAATTTCCATCTTCCCCAATGCCTGTCAATTGGGCCTAAAGATAAATCAGAAGATGTATCATTTTCCTATTTTTTTAAAAAAGTTTTTATTGATTTTTAGAGAGAGAGGAAGGAAGAGGGAGAGACAGAAACATTGATGAGAAAGAAACATTGATCTGCTGCCTCCTGCACGCCCCCTATTGGGAATGGAGCCCACAACCAGGAATCAAACAGTGACCTCCTGGTTCATGGGTCAACACTCAACCACTGAGCCACACCGCTGGGCACATTTTTCTATTTTTAACCAACGGGCTTCAAACCCACTGTAATTATTCTTTGGCTGGGTTATTTTGTAGGTGGAAAATTCTGTTGCTGGGAATTTAAAATAGGAAATTATGAGAGTTTTCATAGATGATGCATTTATGTCTCTTTGAGTAGAAAGTCATGTGATAATGGAAACATTTCCAAACACAGGTCTTTACACTGCCTCGGCCTGGGACCCCTTGCTCTCCAAGCAGTGTCTCTGCCCCCTGCTCAGACACCCCTTCCCCCGGGTGGGCTCCGTGTCCTTTGAGCCCGCGCCCCAGCAGTCCCCCGGAAGCGAGCTCCGCAGCACCCGCCCTCGGCACGGACAGCGCTTTGCTTTCCTGTAGCAGAAATGCAGAATTTTAGTCTGACAACTTTTCAAGCACTTTGTCATGAGAGAACTCAGACTTGTCTGTATGGTTCCAAGTATTTTCTTGTCATTCCCCATCATATCACAAATATTGTAACACTAGAGGCCTGGTGCATGAAATTCATGCACGGGGAGGGGGGTTCCCTCATCCCAACCTGCACCCTCTCTAATCCAGGACCCCTCGGGGGATGTCCGACTGCCAGCAGTCAGACATCCCTCTCGCAATCTGGGACTGCTGGCTCCTAACCACTTGCCTGCCTGCCTGTTTGCCCCTAACTGCCTTTGCCTGCTGTCCTGATTACCCTCTAACAGCTCTCCCCTGCTGGCCTGATCACCCTGATCAACGCCTAACTGCTCTCTCCAGCTGGCCTGATCGCCCCCTAACTGCTCTCCCTGGCCAGCCTGATTGCCCCTAACTGCTCTCCCAGGCTGACCTGATCGCCCCCTAACTGCTCTCTCCTGCCGGCCTGATCGTCCCTAACTGCTCTCCACTGCTGGCCTGATCATCCCTAACTGCTCTCCACTGCTGGCCTGATCGTCCCTAACCACCTCTGCCTGGGCCCCCACCACTGTGGCTTTGTCTGGAAGGACGTCCAGAAGATGTCCAGTCTAATTAGCATATTACCCTTTTATTAGTATAGATGTCTGCTGTTTAAGATAACATAATTGAGCCCGGCCAGTGTGGCTCAGTTGGCTGAGTGGCCCGAGCACCTAGAGGTCACGGTTCAGTTCCCAGTGGGGCGCATGCCCAGGTTGTGAGTGCGATCCCAGTGGGGGACGTTCAGGAGGCAGTCTGTGGACATTTGTCTCTTATTGATGTTTCTATCTCCCTCCCCTTTCCTCTCTAAAAAATCAATTAAAAACCATATATTTTTAAAAAGATGATATAATTTTGTAAGTTCATTTAATCTGTCTCAGAAACTAGCCATAGGTTGTGATGTGCTGGGGTCGGTACCTCATACAGGTGATGCTCCAGACCCTCCACCCTGGGGCCCTCCCTCCTCCCTCAGGACACGGTGAGACATGAAGTCTGTCCAAGCGAGGGCCCTGGAGCCACCTGCGCGTGGACAAAAGTGAGCTTTACTCCCCACGTTGTGGGCGGTCTAGTGCCAGGATGTGTGGCTGCATAGGACGGGAACCCCCGAATCCTGTGCCCACATCACAAGGACGAGATGCAGCTCTGCTCTGAGCCTCAGTGCGGGTCCCTCCTCGGGGTGGGGGTGGGTGTGGGTGAGGCGTGCTCTGCCCCCACCGCGCAGCACGTTACATGGATCCCCTCCCGGCTTATGCTCAAACGTGTGCCTTGTGGAAAAGCACAGGCTGCAGCAGGCTCGGCTGTGAGCCTGTCCCTGCCATCGTCCCCTAGCCTCTTACTTCCTGCCCAAATAGAGACTCCCCTGTGAAGGTGAGAAACAGGGCCCTTCTGATCATGCCGGCTCTCCCTTTTTGCCACATCCTTGCGCGTGGCAGGGGTCCCTGCTCAGTGGCATGTTCAGGAGCTACTTCTTGTTTTCCCACTGTTACATGTCATTTACGAAGCCATTTGAATACACATTCAAATTCTAATGGGATTGCTCTCTATCTGCAGTGTCATACCCTGACTCATTCGTGGTGGGATGAGGTGGTGAGCTAGAGCCATTTGCTTTTTTGAATGAACAGAAAAGCTAATTTCTGCCTCATCAGCTTAGCCTATGAATGTTCAATTTCACCCATTCTGAATGACTACTCCCACATCAGTTTAATGTTTTGGTTAATGGGTAGTTATAATTTATATTTATAGCCACTTTTAAACTAGAAAATTTAGGACCTAAATCCTGCCATTCTTTATAACTAGTCACTATATTGTACTTCAGGGGGAAATGTCCTTAAGCTTTTACTAACTTTGCTGGTGATGCAACAAAATAGAGGGTGATTTATTTTTAGTTGTTAATTTAAGAACAGAATTTAACAAATATGTTTAGAAAATTTATACTGAAAAATGGAAAATAACTTTATGACATTGAGAACTTAGCTATTGAAATGCATTCTTTTAGTTGCATTTCATCAAGAAACTTAATTATATCAGAATACTAATTATTATAGATTTAAACATTTTTTAGTAAACATGTTAAAATTTCACATGAAGTCAATGATTTTTTAAAATCTTGTCCCCAAATAATAGAAAATATGTAACTATGTAAATGAAAGTAACTGTCACTGAATCGGTGCCGTATAGAGGAATTTTGCCCGTTTCCTCCATGCCGAGCCCTCTCTTTTGGGTCATGTGGTCCCTGGGTACATGAGCTGTACATTGGCCACACCACACATTTCTGGAAATGAATTCGACCTGAGTCACTGGCTTAGTCACAAAGAGGCGCCATGATCTGCAAAGTGGTTTTCCAGATGAAATAAATTACAAACCCTCCTCCCTTTTCTCTTCCTCCAATAATGTCATCATCTCAATGGGCAAAAACTACAACCATTTCCCTTATGATCGGGAACAAGACAGGGATGCCCACTTTCACCACTCTTACTCACCATAGTGCTAGAAGTCCTAGCCACAGCAAGAAGAAATAAAAGGCAAACACATTGGAAAGAAAGAAGTAAAACTCATTATTTGCAGATGACATGATACTGTATATAGAAAAACCCTAAAGATTCCACCAAAAAACGTCTATAATTTCTAAAATGCATATATTTCTACCCTAATAAATTCATTACTGTAATCATATGGTCATTTCTTTTAGAAAGATGTCTGAACATCATTTTAGGATGTTTTCTCTATGTGCTGCGAGGCCTGCATTGGGACTCGCCCTTGTAAAGGACGGTGTAGCTTATTTTATCTTAAGGCATTGATAAACTTACTAGGTTCAGCCATGGGAGGAAAACTGACTTCTCTGGCCCTTAGTATTGGCCTGAGAGACTAAATAAGAATATATATTCTAAACATTCTCTGCTTGCATTGCCATTAGTCACAGGGACTCCTTGCTTTTGTTGATAACCATCTTCCAGGACATTAACCCAATATGTGAGTGTGGATTGCTGAGTGAATTAATACAGACTTTCACAATATGGCTACATGAAATATTAGTGATAAAGACATTCTTTCTGAATGGATTTACTGAAGCCCTGAGTGCCTACTAGTCTGCATTTACTATAACTGAAACCCAGGTTCAGTTGCCTGTCACAGTGAAAGCCAAACTTGTGCTTTCCTTTCTCACCAGCAAGAAGGAAAGTGGTTTATTCAAGGGCCAGCTGCCTGAGAAGATGGTGTACTATCCTCCCAAAGCCAGTCTCAACATCTCAGTGCAGGCAGAGATTTTAAAAGGAGGGAGAGGGACAGCAGTAATCGAGGGGAAAGGGTTGAAAGTTCTCTATTTGCAGACCAGCATAGTCTAATTGAAAAGGATCTTGAAACTGGTCAAGTGATGGTCTGGTGTGCATCATCCTGGTCTTTGTCATCCTGGTTTTATGTCATCTTGGTTCTTTGGTTGAAGGACAGCAAATCTTCCAGAGCTGAGATGACTAAGGTTGCAGTCTGTATCTTTTGAAGTGAGTCCCTAGGATTCTTATACAAATATGTTGTTTATCTTCAAGTTACATATGAAGCAGAGTCAGCATTTACAAAAATAGTATCAAAAGAATGGTGGGTGGGTTACAATTCCCACTGTTGGAATACTGTGATCTAATGAAGGCATCAGTCCAGAATTTCGTATTTAAGTGTCATCTTTTTGTTGCGTGCTATGTCTTCTTGCCCTCTCTCCCATTGATTCCTGTGTTTGAATAGTAACTAAGTGCAGGAGATGTGTTTTGTCTGTAAGGTATCTGAATGTGTCATGCAGGGTGAAATTCAAGGTTAGATTTTGCTGCTGCAGTTGAGGTTCTGTAGGTGGTTGTTCCAGTGAAGATGAGATAAGCTAAGTCTGGACAGTAAAAGGAGTCAAGTTGTGCTGAAGGAAATTGTTTTCCTCTTAATTTGTTTTCATCGCCCTCAAATGCACATGTCCATCCAGTGAGCAAAACAAAGCAAAGAAACCAAAACCAAATAATTTGCCAGATTTGTCATGCTTCCCCTTTTTGTTTTGGCACTTGGGGAATTGCCAAGAAGTAGCTGATTCTTTACCCTCCATGTTTTGTCTTTCCTCGAAACTCTGGCCACTCAGGTCTCACCTGCATTTTCAGTCTTGCCTCATTCCAAGGACAGATCTTAACTCAATCAGAAGCAACTTCAAGAACTCAGAGAAGTTATGAGGACAACATATGATGTATTGAGCAAGAATTATGGTCATGCACTTATATATTATCAATCCTCCCATGAGCCCTACAAATTTAATGTCATTTTTCCCAAATGCACATGAGAGGAAATTATTCCTCAACTACCCACTATGTTTATTTTGAGAACTTTGAAAAAATACCAAAGGGACAAACAATCTCAGGAGGCAAATTTGTTATCTCCAATTGTCCCAGAGAAGCAATATTTTAAAACAATGCTGAAAACTGGGATATGTTTCAAATAACCATGTGTGTGGATGGATGCCCATGGTAGAGTCTGTAAAGGTGGGGAGGTTACCTTCAAATATTAGTTTGTAGATTTAATTTATTTTTTTTATCAATAAGATATTATAAGTTTGCAATTTAGTAGTAAAGGATGCTAGGTAGAGAGGACAAAGTTGGGGGGGGTGATGGGGGACATCTGTAATACTGTCAACAATAAAAACTAAATTTAAAAAAGAGAGAGAAGGGAAAGTCTTCCTCTTTGCAATTTCCCAAACTGCCTCTGGCTCACTGCTGTAGAATGATGAAGTGTGGCGGCTACGTACTGTGCTATGCTTATGCAACCAGAGGTTTTTATTCCATAGAAATAGAATGAGGTTCTGACCCCAGAGTCTCCTGTTCTTCTGTGATGACTGCAGACCAGTGTGTGTACCTGACCTTCACTCACTGGCCACTGAGAGTCAGTCTTGATGAAGCACTGTGCCTGCAGCCACAGTGGCTTCCTTCCAGTGACAGTGGGTGCGCCTCCAGCTTGTGTCTGGCTGGTTGTATGTCACCTTGTTGACCAACTTCATCTTCTCAGGAGCATGAACATCATCTTGTTTAGGGGTGTTTGGTCCAGATCTTTTCTCTGTCAGACCAGAGATGATCGGACTCTCAGAATTCTGGGATCTCAGCAGGTGCAATGATGGAGCATAAGACACAAGCAAGCCCAAGAGAAGGTGTCTTGTTTAGGGGTATTTGGTCCAGATCTTTTCTCTGTCAGACCAGGATGATCGGACTCTCAGAATTCTGGGGTCTCAGCAGGTGCAGTGATGGAGCATAAGACACAAGCAAGCCCAAGAGAAGGTTCCCCTTGGCGAATGAAAGACTGTGAAGCAAGTGTCTGTTTCCATCTGCAGTCTCCACATTGAGTACTATGTGTGCAAAGAAGCACTGTGGTCCAGTTCATACTGCCAGTCACTGTAGGTGGGACTGTTGCTTTCTCACATTGACCTAGAGCAGCGGTTCTCAACCTGTGGGTCGAGACCCCTTTGGGGGTCGAACGACCCTTTCACAGGGGTCACCTAAGACCATCGGAAAACACATATAATTACATATTGTTTTTGTGATTAATCACTATGCTTTAATTATGTTCAATTTGTAACAATGAAATTGGGGGTCACCACAACATGAGGAACTGTATTAAAGGGTCGTGGCATTAGGAAGGTTGACAACCACTGACCTAGAGTAAGGTTGTCTGTGGAAGATTTAGCTCCAATAAGAAAGGTTGGTGGTTTCACACTTTAACCTGACGCCATGGCAGTCATGTGGGAGTCTCCACTGTCTTGTGGAAGATGTGTTACAGTTTCAACTCCTGGCCATTGTCTTAGTGCTCTCTTGCCGGTATTTATTTATTTCAAGCACAGTTTACGTTCAGTGTTATTTCCTGTTAGTTTCAGGTGTGCAGCGTAGCGGTAGATGATCATATGCTTTGCCGTCTTCCCCGGCATCCCCAGTGCCCACCTGACATCCATGTTGTACGGATTACACGCCCCACCCTGTGCTTGACCTTAACTGCCATTTTGTGCTTCTTAATCCCTTCACCTTCTTTTATGCAGCCCCAAGCCCTCCCCTCCGGCAACCTCCAGTCTGCTCTGTGTCAATTCTTGATGTTAGAGAAGGTGTCTTGATTAACAAATAACAGTGACATTAAGAATGGTCAACTCAAGGTGACCCATAAGCTTAATGACATTGATCTGTTTGTTGGCCATGAAACAAACTTTCACCATAAAATGGTGGGTCTCATAGCTAACTTGATATTTTACAATTAAAAAGAATTGCTCACTTCTCACTCATATGGAAAAACAGCTTTTCATGCTAAATGACATAAAAGAGAACTTTAAGAAAATCACAATTTTTTTAAAAATTATTTATTTTTGAAAGTTTTACATATATCCCCTTTATCCCCCATTGTCCTCTCCCAGCCCACCCCCACCCCCCAACTCAGGCCTTCAACCCCCCTATTGTCTGTGTCCCTTGGTTATGCTTATATGCATACACGTTCTTTAGTTGATCCCTTACCCACATCCCCTTGCTCCCTTCCATCCTCCCCTGCCTTCTCTCTGAGGTTTGACAGTCTGTTTGATGCTTCTATGTCTCTGGATCTATTTTTGTTTATCAGTTTATGCTGTTCATCATATTCCACAAATTCATTTTTTATTATTCTAATTCATTTGTTTTAAAGGCTAAGGTATAAATCTAATATTTTTTAGAACATGCTATTTTCTGATTATGTGCTTAAAACTTACACATTTTATGCTCTTTCTAGTTGTACATAAATCACAGGATTTATTATTAATGGTTTTCTCTTGACTCATAAATGTTGTTGCCAGTAGCTTGGCACCCACAAGTAGCCTAGCAACAAGTCAGCTCTCCAGCAAACAAAGTGTTGCCAATAAAAGAGTTCAAATTCAGGATATTAGTGCATGTGTACTACTGAAATGAAGCTGGGGTGTTCTGATTGGGGGAAGTTGCATGGCAGGCGGGGTTGAGTGAGTTTCCTAAACCATGGCATCTGTTCAGACCACACACCTTTGACAGGTAACTGAGAGTGTGTAGGTGAGACAAGTGTCATTGTGTCATCACTGTCTAGTGCAGGGGTTCTCAACCTGTGGGTCGCGACCCCTTTGGGGGTCCAACGACCCTTTCACAGGGGTCGCCTAAGACCATCAGAAAACACATATATAATTACATATTGTTTTTGTGATTAATCACTATGCTTTAATTATGTTCAATTTGTAACAATGAAATTGGGGGTCACCACAACATGAGGAACTGTATTAAAGGGTCGTGGCATTAGGAAGGTTGAGAACCGCTGGTCTAGTGGGTGAGTTCACTGGTGCAGTTTCTGCTATAAACCTTCATGCTTTTGGAATAAATGTTTTATTTTCAAGTTGTGCTTATAGTTTTGCACCTTCGGGGATCAATTTCTTGAAAATATCACAAAATAGTCCACCTCATAGTTGTTTCACATGTGAAGACGTTGACATGTTTAGTATCAGTTTCCTTTAGTGGAATCAACTTCCACAACGGCTGTTCATGTTCTCCGAGAGGGTCACTCCCTGTGTGTTGGTTGCAAGGCCCACATGGAAGAGGGTCAGGCTTCGGGAAGCTGGGGCTTCCTGGGACCATCACTCACAGGACCAGCGCCCTCGCGGGGGGGGGGGGGGGGGGGGGGGGGGGTGTGGGAGGATGGCGCCTGCATCCACAGCGCCTGCTGGCTGTGCCCTGGGCTCTCGACCCACCTCTCAGGCCCACAGGCTGCTGCTGCACTTCCAGAAACCCGGGAGGCCTGGGGACACCTGAGGAAGCGACCGCACCATGGGATGTGCCCTGAACATAGGGCTGTGCCTTTGAAACAAATCCTAGAACCTAAAACCAGGAAGCATCCGCTCTCTGCTGATGATCCCCCTCCCCCTGAAATGCTGGCTTTTAAAAATCCAGCCTTAAAGGACTCTGACTTGCTGCTATAGTCCCCACCGGGATGGAGCGCAAGCCGCCATCTCTCCCCCAGGGACTCCCAGGTGGCTCCTACCTGGCAAGGAGGAATAAACCCCATGAGGTCCTCAGAGGGAGGGCAGACCTCCTTCAGATCGGCTGATTGTTTCGGAAAGTTGGATTGAAGGGACTCGCCTTACACATGAAAGAACATTCCCTGCATGAGAAACCGTTACCGGTCCTCGAAGACAGCCAGCAGCAGTGGGTAGACCTTTTGTCCCCAGAGCGTGGGGACGGCACCCCGGGGCCTCCCTGTGCGGACACAGCTCCTCCCAGCGCATCTCAGGCCCGGTGCTCGGGAAGCAGGCAGTTTCGGGGGCAGCTGCCCGTTCACCTCTCCTGCCAGCGGGTGCCCCGGGGCAGAGCGTGGAAACGTGCCATCCTTTATGTGAGAGGTGGAGTTCCCAGAGGGCAGGAATAATCTTATTTATGATTTTAGCCAGTATTTACTACCATGCCTTATAAACAGTCTGAATGCAACAAATGAATCATCTTTTTTTTTTCAGTTAACGTTTGTAGGTGTATTAGAAATACCTGTAACCACCACTGAGATTACATTTAAGTACAGAATATATGTTAAGAAGGCATAAAAGCCCTTAAATAGTTGAAAAGAGGTAATTCCCTTAAATAACAGATGCCTTTGTGAAGGAAATGACGTTTAGAGGTCCACACGGACGTACACGTTACCCTGAAATCCTTGCTGGTGGTGACGTTGATCCCAAAGGAGCTGCTTGTCTTGCAGGTGTGGCTGCAGAAGTACGGCTACCTGCCCCCGACGGAGCCGCGGCTGGCGGTGCTGCGCTCGGCCGAGGCCATGCAGTCGGCCCTCGCGGCCATGCAGCAGTTCTACGGCATCAACATGACGGGCAAGGTGGACAGGAACACCATCGAGTAAGTCACACACGCACGTTCTCGGGGCCCCTGAGCCAGACCACGTCTTCTGAAAACCTGAATGACCCGGCGACCTCCAATGGGGTCGCTCGTTTGGGAACTTGCCTTTGGAATTGAGCCTATTTAAGCTCAGTCCTGTGAGAGGTCAAATTTGCTCAGCTGATGTCAGAGACACATTTTCAAAATAGGAACGAAACGGTGCCCGGGGGTGGAGAGTCAGGCGGGCCCCGCTGCAGCCAGGACAAGAGGGGTGACCGCGACCTGTTGGCGGGCGTCCGGCTGGGAGGGCACACGGCACATCTGCTCCCTGCTGAGTTGTGGCCCAGCGGCCACTTGAAATTGGCCAAATTAGAACTCTGACCCCAAGGGAGATGGACAACTGTCCAAACCAGGGCCCCTGGGGGAGAGGGCAGAGCTAGTCTTCAGCTTCCTGACGGTCCACAAGGGAAAATTGCCCCGACCAGTTAATCAAGGAGGGGTTTTCCCTGGAAAGTCTCTGCCTTCAGTTGCTTCTTCGCTCTTGAATAGCGTCTGTCATCTCACTGATTGAGGCCTCAGTCACTCGCACACGCAGTTCCTCAGCAGCCGTCTCCACGGGGCGTTTCCTCTGTGGAGGAGGCAGAGGCAGCTCACGGACCTCAGCTCTTTGCTAGGGGCCCGGAGGTCACGGTGCCTGCAAGGTCCCAGCAGTGTGGAGGCGGTATGGCTTCCGGAGAGCAGAGGGGACAGGCTCATTCCCTCCTGGAGCCCCTGGGTGTTTCGAGTTCTTGGCACAAAGTAAATCTCCCTCGTCACGCCCTGTGGTCATTACCCATCAACACCCACAGGGGGAGATGGGCGCACTTTTCTCTCCACCTTTTCCGATAAAGAAACCACCCTCGCCACAACGGCACCGGGTTACCAGGACAGTCAGAGGACATCCACTATGGACTGCACCTATAGGCCCGAAATCACTCCTCTCTGTTGAAATGTCTTAGGATTCACTCTGAGTAGCTATAAACTTTTATCTGATTTTAGACTCTTGGCAAGATCAATTGTTTTTAAGTTAAATAATTCCGCTCTCCTTCGGCAGGCAGACATTAGTGCATTCAGTCTGTAATTCTCGGGCACTTAAAAGCAGTGCTTCCAGCTGTGGTCACCTCTGTATCGTGCTGAAGAAAGGAACCATTTTCCCACCACAGATGAAGGTGTTACCTTACATGGCGTTCTGTATCGCTCTTATATTAATCAGCATTAGGGTTGGAAAGATAGTAATAAATACATATATGAAAATGAGCTCATTGTCATATATGTCAACGGTTCTTTCAAATAATGGGTTTCTTAGCTAATTTTTGGGAGAAAGCTCACTTAAGTTCCTTAATAAATGGAACCATTTATGTTATGAAGAAAAGGAGAGAAAGACATGGCACGGCAACAATGAACATGAGTGTAATATGATCTTACAATGTTAATAGGAGACATTTTTAAATTTTAGTTTATCTTTTATGTGTCAGAGTGTTTGCATTGCAGTTTGGTGGGATATCACATTCAAGGTGACTCCCCTGCTGCCCCCCACACACCCCCGTCAGGCCTGTTTCTTTCCTGGGATGTCTGTCACCTTAAGGGAGACCACAGGGTTCACTCTGGCATGCAGAGTCTGCCCCTTGTCACGGGTATTTATCAAAATGGTATTTGGGTGCAACTAGCATTTTGTTGCACAATAACTTGGTGTTGGTCTAGAAATGGCTGCGGCAGCCAGAGCCCCCAAGTGGCTGTGAGTACTGAGAGGAGCAGGCGCCAGCCCTGCGCTCACCGACGGGGCCTCTCACCCACTTTAAAAACGTGTGAGGAACCCTGCCTGTTCCGGAATGAAAAGTTGTGTTTTTTTTTATCTTTAATTTCTTTATTGGTTAAGGTAGAGGAACCCTGCCTGCTCCGGAATGAAAAGTTGTGTTTTTTTTATCTTTAATTTCTTTATTGGTTTAGGTATTACAAGTGTGTCCTCATCCCCCCCATTAACCCCCCACCTCCCCGCCCCACTCATGCTCTCATCCCCCTGTTGTCCCTGTCCATTGGTTTTGCTTATGTGCACACATACAAGTCCTTTGGTTGATCTCTTCCCCTCACCCCCACCCTCCCTGAAAAGTGTTTTAAATGTTGCAGTCCCGTAAAAGCCTGAAGACCAATTTGCCACAGAGACGGTTCCTGTCAGAATGCCCTTTGATCGTATTGTTGGGGTTTTACATATTTCAATAAACAATGCCCACTGGTAGCTCCGCGCCACAGTGTGTGGGTGTCAATACTGGTGAAGTTAAGGTGGAATATTCTCAGCCTGACCAACCCTCACTAAGGCTTCTTTGCGTGAAGTTTCTGCTGGTGTCAAATCAGGCCTGCCCGAGCTTCATGCTGCACGTCAGCATCTGCCTGATGAGCTAGTCTAGCCCGTAAGCGTGCCCGTGCGGTGTCCGCCCAGTCAGCTTCTGTTGAAGGCGCAGAGCTGGGAGGACTACGAAGTCCACGGGAACCTGCTGGACAGCGGGCAGGTCAGCAGGTGCAGAGGCTGCCGACTGGGCTCCTGAGCCCCCGCCTCACTGCAGTGACGCAGGGGTGGCCCTGGGCCGGGCCCACAGGCTCCCTAGCCCGATGCCCAGGCCAGACAGACATGCAGGTCGGAAACCACAGAACAGCCCTGCTGCGTCAGGCGGCAGCTCTGCCTGAGGGAGCTGCATGTGAGGGTGTGGGGGTTCTCAGTGGGAACAGGGCGGGGACGGTGATCCTGACACGGGCCACTACACTACGCAGAGGGAGGCTGGGCTGTGGGCCTGGGTGGCCTGGGGAAGCGGAGGGCAAGGGACCCAGCTAAGGAGGCCTGTGTCCAAGTCCTTCTACAGGGTGTTTCATGGCCGAACAGGAGGAGGACGGTCTGTGCCTGGGGAGTGCACGTCAGGAGGAGGAGGCCGGCGCAGCGGAGGGGAGAGGCACCTGGGGGGTGGGCGGCAGCAGAGGCTGCGCTGTGGTTCCTGGATGTGGGGCAGAGCAGGGCAGTGGGACCTGCAAGGCCGTCCGGCCCAGGCATTGGGGGTGCTCTGATTTGGGCTGAGATTAGGCATCAGAACAGTTGGTGCAAGTTTGGGGCAGGAACAACACCTGTGTGTTTTACTACATGTAAAGCAACACATGTGGCAGGTGTCTCGATGGAGACGAGTCAGCCCGTGTTGGGAGCCTTGTTTATCAGGCATGTCTGGCCGACGGTGTGTGAACTCAGCGAGGGCTCTGGCCTTGCTTCTCTTTTATCCTCACAGTAGTTAATGCCTCTCAGCGTGTTATAAATGCTCAGAAATATTGTAGGATGAATGGATCAGGATGAGTAAATAAGTGAACAAACACTTGGAACATAAGACAAAATTATATGCAAAAGCCAAAGAAATCTCTAAGGAGTTCAACAGAGATTCTGATCAGCCCAGGGACCTGTGTGGCCGAGGCCTGCCCTGGGGAGCGGGCTGCTCGGAGGAACTCCCTCGCATGTACGCGGCCTAAATGGAAGCGAGGGCAACACAGTGAAATCGTTTTCAGTTACCAACTTTGCCTTTTAATTTTGTGGATTATTAATGTAATTTTAGAGAATATATTTTCATCGAACATACATTTGATTCTGATAACAACTAATTCCATATTGTCAAATTTTATCCCACTACCCATTTCAAAATTATTTCTCCACTTAGAGCATTTCCTTAAATATTTTCCTTAGCTAAATATGTGACCACATGCATTCTGCATTAAGCACATTTGTGCATCTTTAATAACTTGGTATTATTTATTATTTCAGTACAATAGGTAAGGATAAGCACTTGCCTGAGGAGTATTATAATTTTGTTGATGTGATTAACGAAACACCCATATATTAAAGCCGCTTCCCTCATCCTCAGCCCACCAGTAATGCCTGGTGTTGGCGTCTGGGTCCAAATCGCGGTCTTGCACGTGTAATGAAGAGGAATGGCTCTTCAGGTTCCTCATCACTGGATGTGGTTTTATGCCAGGGGTGCCACCAGGGGGGCCCGGTGCGTCAGGCCAGGGAACCCTCAGAGTCCTGGGAGCCGGGGTGACTGTAGGATCGGGCCCAGCCTCCGCTCAGTCAGCTCAGCCAGTTCTGAGGCCGACAGCCTGCGGAATGAGTGCTTTCAGGACATCTTGGATCTGGAGACTTGGATAAACACACGGGGTGGTTCTCTGAAGCAGCTGTCACCTTGGTGGGGCCGTCAGGTCAGCCATGCCACGGCCACGCTCTTGCCGGGCCCAGCGCAGGTCAGCCATGCCACGGCCACGTTCCTGCCGGGCCCAGCGCAGGGGACCGCCCACTGCCTGGAAAAGCGAGTCATGGTTTCACTGCTGCAGGCAGCATGTCTCTGTTTGTAAAAGCTGATTTATCCACGTCACATGCAAACCATGTCATTTATTCCCACAAATGGACATCGCTGACAGTCTTCTCCACAGGAGCTTCATCCCTTTCAAGAGTATAGACACTGTGAAGTATTTGGTGAAATACAGCAAAAGTGGATTCTTTTTATTTTGCTTTATTTTTCCCATCACCGTTGATCCCCTCCGTGCCCTCTCCCACTGCCAGGCACCCCACCCACAGCCACACGCTGCTGTCCACGCCCAGAGCCCTCTTTCTCTTTGATTCTTTCCTGATCTCCGCTTTCCGCAGCCTGTGGGACCATGGAGTCTGCCCCAGCTTTGTAAGCGTTACATTAAACGGGGTCATGAACAGGAGAGCCCTTTATGAGTCACTACAGAAAAAGTCCCAGCAGCAGGAAAACCGTTCTGTTTGGAGAAGAAGCAAGACCACATAGAAAACAGCAGTAGTCAGCGCGTCTCCAGGATTGCAGACGCCTGCACCTGTGAAATGTTCAAAGTTTATAAACCAAAAGCAGCATTTCGTTTTCTTAATATAAACACGTAAACCTTACTTCTGTGGTGCTAACCTCATATTCAGGAGAAAACATTACTTAAGCATGGAATGTGGTTATCGTGTGGCTCTTACTTAGGAATTAGGACAATGACAGTGAAAAGAAGAAAAGGTGGGAAGGCAAATGCTATTAAACAAGTTCTCTGTGTGCAAGGCACACCCTCTTAGCTGCTGGAATTTAAGGTCACGTCATAGATTTTAAACATTGTTGAATGTTAGAGCTGGAGGAGACCTTACTGAGAATTTCTTTTCAAAGTCTCATTTTAAGACACTCAGTCTACCACTGGCTCAAAATAAATTAGAGAGAGAAAAATATCTAAAAGCTCTGTGATGTAAGCTAGTGAATCTTGATCATTCAGGAAAAATAATGTGCTTTCTATTTAGATTCAAACCGCAAGAAAGTGGGCGGGTTTCTGCTTTGGTTTTCCGGTCTCCTCATCCCACCGTAGACGGCTTCCCGCTGGTGTCCTTTGAGGTTAGCGATGAGGCTGCTCACTAACGGAGGCCTGCTTCTTGCAGCTGGATGAAGAGGCCCCGGTGTGGGGTGCCTGACCAGACCAGAGGCGGCTCCAGGTTCAGCGTCCGCCGGAAGCGATACGCGCTCACGGGCCAGAAGTGGCAGCACAAGCACATCACCTACAGGTAGGAGCACCAGGCCACGTCCCGTCTCCACGTGTCACTGCTGCTCAGTTAGATGTCTCTTGACACCTTACACACGCTGACTACAGGGTGACCTGTTGTGGTACAATGTTCACACAAGGAACGTAAAGCCACGATAGAGAAAGAGAACGGCTTGCCCTTTGGGGGCCCCCGTGGCTCTGCGGTGAACTGCACCTCCAGTGCTCCGAAGGCACACCTGTGTTCTGAGGGGCTGTCGCCGCCTACCCGGACACATGGCGTTCTCCCACTAGAGTTCACAATCTAAAAGACCCTAAGTGACCACACAGGTAATTGCCACTTAAACACAATGTCTTTGAATAGCTGAGGACTTTCAATGTCCGTGTGACCGTAAAGCCTGGTCACATGCAGTGCCTTTGCAGGAAGCCACATGGAGAGTGCTGTGAGGAGAGTGCTGGGTGCTGTGGGCCCTCCTGTGACAGTCTAGCAGGTGTGCAGTGGGTCCTCGTTGTTTCAGCGTGCAGCTCCTAATGACATCCGCTCTTCCTGTACTTGCTGGCCAGCTTTACGTCTCCTCTGGTGAGGGGTCTGTCGAGTCTTCTGACAGATGAAGTGTCAGTGAGGCTGACCACGATGAGTGAGCTGACTGAGGGGTCCGTTCCCCGTGCCCACCTCTGTTTCCCGTCTGCAGGGCTGCCAGCTACTGAGGCAGGGCCGGTCCAGGCTCCAACTGAGACAGTGCATTCGTCTAGCTATGTTCCTGCAATTCTGTCCGCTTTTGCCTCATGTGCTTGGTTGTTCTGTGGCTTGGCACATAAACATTACGTTCTGCTATGTCTTCGTGAAAATCTGACACCTTTATCATTACGCAGCATGCTCTTTCTCCCTGGTAATGTTCCTTGCTCTGCAGCCAGCTCTGTCTGCAATTAATGTAGTTGCTACGGTTTTATTCCGATTAGTATAGTGTGGTGTATGCTCATCCCTGTACTTTTAATCTTACAATGTCTTTATAGTTAAGGTTGGTTTCTCATTGGCAGCACGTCATTGCTGTTAGCTTCTTAATCCTCTCTCTCTTTTCCTTGGTGTATAGTGACCATTCAGTTTCAAGGGATTATTGATATAGTTGAATTAGTATCTGCTGTATTTATAACTCTCTGCTGCCTATTGCTGTTGTTCTTTGTGGTGTTCTTTTGTCTTCCCTTTTTCTGCCTTCTATGCTTTTAATGAACATTTTATACATTTCCATTTTCTGTTACGTATCAATGATGCTCTTTAAAATTATTTTAGTGTTGTCCTGGCCATGTGGCTCAGTTGGTTGGATCATCGTCCTGTACACCACAAGGCTGCTACCTGTCCCTTTCCCCCCTGGGAACTCAGTGCTAGGCACATGTGGCTCCTGTTGTCATTGAAATCATCCTCATCATGTACTCACGGGCCTCCTCAGCCCTCACCATCATGTCTGTCATTGTCTAATTGTGTTGTTGTTCTTTTTATTGTTTCTCATCACTACAATAGAGAAGTTCTGAAGAAGCCTGCTTCCAGCTCTGTCTCTTGTCCAGAGAAGTGACACTGGACTGCAGGCTAAGTACACAATCGGGTCATCGCGGGGGATAGCATGTTCACAGGCAGTGCGGCAGGAAGCAGGGCCCCCGCGGTCTGCATGCTTTCAGAGAGTGTGTCGAAAGCACACTTGCCTGAGCACGGGGACTTCTGCGGCCCACAGTGTGGGAAGGAATGACAGGCCACTGGGAAAACGGACTTGGAGAAAAGTCCGAGTTTCAGCATGAACCACGTGCCTCCTCAGCCCTCACACAGGAGGCCCGGGGCAGGCCGTGTCGGAGGTCCCCTTCTGAGTGGAGTTGATGACATCACACAGAATGGGGCCTAAAGCAAAAGAATAGGTAAATGAGATAAATAAACC
Organism: Myotis brandtii; assembly: GCF_000412655.1. Classification (NCBI taxonomy): domain Eukaryota; kingdom Metazoa; phylum Chordata; class Mammalia; order Chiroptera; family Vespertilionidae; genus Myotis; species Myotis brandtii. The sequence goes on from NW_005370427.1 coordinate 785,084, forward strand.
CACAAGGAAATGCTGCACCCCTCTCTCCCTGAGGGCACGAGCCTTTCACGCCACCATCCCTTGGCTCAGGTGGACGTACGGCGACTTCCTTGGCACTAATTCTCTCTCACAGCCCGTGTCTGACCATTAGTGCATCTTGGCAGGTGTGTCCACACAGTCTGTCCGCATCCAAGCATTTCCCAATGCCCCCACTGGTCCCGGCCCAAAGCCCTCGTGGTGTCCCTGCTCCACTCTTACTGCCTTGAATCTGCTGTCTCCCCCGTGGTGACCGCAGCTGTTGGTTTAACCTGTAGTCCAGTGTCACTTCTCTGCTCACCAGCTCCACGCTCCAGGTGTTCCCCTCTCATCTGGAGCAAAAGCCAGGCCCATAGCCCTGCCTTGTCTTCATGCTGCCCTTTCTGGCCCCTGGCCCGACACCGCCCCCTGCTGGCCAGGCTGCGTGTTGTTGTTCCTTGAACTAGCCCAGGCCCAGCTGTCCCCACCTTGGTCTTCACTTGTCATCTCTCCTACTCTTTTCCATGCGGTTTCCTTCCTCATTTTCTTGATCTATAAGAATATGTACCATCTGGACATTGTTACAATAGGGTTAAAATATAGTCTGCGTATAATTTCCCCACTGGGAAATATATCTCAACTATTTTTCCATGCTGCCAAGTGCCTTAAAAAGACAAAACTAATTTTAAGTTCTGTACATATTACGACACGCAATGGAGACGCCATCATTGAACTATCACTCCATTATCATAAATCATTTAGATCCCACTTCTTTTATTATTGCATTGAAATAAATATTAACTTGGATATTCTATCCTCCTTCATATATTAAGATAGTTCCTTAGTGAGATTTCATGGATTCGTGGCTGTAAGATTGTTGGTTGAAGGAGTCTGAGATTTATTTATGCTTCTTGTGGAAGTTACTCATTGCTTTCCACAAAAATAATACAAACTTATACTACAACAATATAAAATATGTGTACGCATATTTATTTCATTCATGTTCTATTCAGAAAAATATAAAAAGAACTGAGAAAAGAGAAATATCTGATTAGTGCAAAATAAATTGAGAAAATTTTATAATTTTTATCTCTGTTATTAGCATCAAGACAAATAAACTAATTAAATAATGCCCAAGTTACTTCTTTAAATTTATATAATTGCTAAATATTTGTATTAAAAAGCTGTTCGCTCACATTGCCTATTTTAGCTAGAACAAATTACATATATAATAAGAAAACAATAGAACATCAGAAACAGTAATTAATTGGCCTTTTCTTTTAAAACTGAGAAATAACGGTGTCTGCAGAACTGGTGGCCATAGGTGTGCAAAGGCCTGGCTCGGATGGCGGGGGGCACACAGCGCTGACCCTGGAAGTCATAGCTCCCAGGAAGATGCTGGGCTTTTCTTTCAGCATCTTCCGACCATCGGCAGTGCCTCCCCCCTCCCCGGCGTGTCCTGGAGGTCCTGCCACCCCACACTCCGCAGGGACCCCCACTGCAGCGAGGGTGGAGGATGCTGGGCCACGGAGAACCAGACGGCCCGTATAGTGAGCTCTAGCTACGGAAGCATAGATTTTAATTCATTTCTCCTATTCGTTATTTTACTCACTGAATAGATCAAAATCTCTAAGTCAGACTATTTGGAACGAAGCCATGCGCTTTATTCTTTTCTCTAAATTTCAGTATAAAGAATGTAACTCCGAAAGTGGGGGACCCTGAGACACGCAGAGCTATCCGCCGTGCCTTCGACGTGTGGCAGAACGTGACTCCCCTGACATTCGAAGAAGTGCCCTACAGTGAGTTAGAAAACGGCAAGCGAGACGTGGATATAACCATCATTTTTGCATCTGGTTTCCATGGAGACAGCTCTCCCTTTGATGGAGAGGGAGGGTTTTTGGCACATGCCTACTTCCCTGGACCAGGAATCGGGGGAGACACTCACTTTGACTCCGATGAGCCATGGACGCTAGGAAATCCGAATCACGACGGTAAGCTTGTCGTTCTTTTCGTAGCAAACACCTGTCTGATGTTTGGTTCTGGATGCCCAGTAATTCCCAGGCTTGCGGTACTGACTCTACATTTGTTTTTAAAATTATAAAACAACACGTGAGGCTTTTCATAACCTTTACAATAAGAATTTTATGGGCCACTAGGTCATGGTGGTCTTTCGTGTGGTCTTTCGATGGAAGATGAGAGGCCTGGTTTTGTGCAGTGTCACTTAGTACTGAAGTCTGGGTGCGTGTCACGCAGCCTCGCTTCCCACCCTCCATCCAGTGTTTCCACTTGACACTGAACCCTGGTTGACATTTGTTGTGTGGCTCCTTCCTGTTACTTTCTTTTCAATCTTCACCTTTCTACTCTGTAAATCTTGCCCCTTTCTTCTCTTACCCATTTCCTTTTGTCTCCCAATTTAATACAACTACAAAAGTTATTATTTTGTATTATATCCTTCTTTATTTTTATGAAAAACCACTTTCTTGCCAATGTGTTTTGACACATCTATCAGTTTTCTAATCTTATAATTAGTTGGATATGCAAAAATAGTGTGAAACTAAAATCCTCAATGCTAAAGGAGCAGTTACTTGAAATGAGAAGCATGGGTTTCTTCCCAGACAACAATCCATCTTCTGTTTTATGTTTAAAAAACAGTCATGGAATGTGAAGATCCTGGGGTTACAAGGTTCCAAAGCAGCCTCTCTCCAGTCCCTGCAAACAAGAATGACATCTTTTCTTTCTCCCCACGTAGGAGAGTGCTGCTGGACATACAAGTGTGCGTTGTTTTCATAACAACTAACCAGCTCATAGCACTCTTACTTTCTCTTTGATGAGGGAAGCCCAGCCATCACATCAAGCGTTGTTAGTTCATTAGAAGGTTTAGTTAGCTGGATACTACCCATGAGTTTTTAGAACATGCAGTATTCAAACACTGTATAGGACTATAGGATGGATTAGGTCGAGTTAAACTTAAAATAACATCAGATTCCAAAGAAATAAAATGTAATAACTATTCATGCTTTACCCCCAAAATATCTAGTATTACACAAAATTATGTTTTGAATTATTGTCAATAGGAGTATTGGCTATAATATTAAATGATGGTTTCGTTGTTAAGAACTGGTTGGAGACTAGACGCAGATGGTGGGAAACTCCACGGCGGAATGAAAAGCAGGAACTTCGGGCTCAGACTGCCCTGTGTTTGATCCCGCTCCCTGGCGCCGGCCCAGGAGCCTGCCTGGGCGCGGGCTCTCTGCTCTGTGTCCGGGCTGGGCGTGCTCTTCGGGCCTCTGCAACCTCTTTCTGAGCAACTAGCAATGCAGCCCCCAACGGGAGCCGGCCTGATGCATTAGTCACGTAAAATAAACTGGGCTTCCTTTATTTTTATCAAAGCCCCACAGGCATTCTAATGAACTGGTTCAGATGTCTTCAATTGTTAAGATTATTTTAAAGAATGGAAGGAATGTTTGCATTCTAACTGTCTGAGGAAAACAGCAGTTCCATTAGAATTTTGCTGAGACAGTCAAAACTGCATGTGCCTCCCAGGGAGAGACTTTCTTCAGAAATTCTGAACAGAGAAAATTGTTTCATTCCAATAAAGAAGCTGTTATCAGTGGAATGGTGTTCTTGGGGTGCCGCTGGGATAACATTTCCAGAGGCCCCACCGGAGGACGAGATGTGGGTGAAAGCTTTACTTTTGTGGAATTACATCCCTGGGCTTCCGAAGTCCCGTTTCTCTTCATCCGGTCCCGGAGGAAGCGGAGCTGGGGCTTCGGACCCGCCAGTGTCCAGGTTCCCTTCCAGGTTGAGCTGGATCCTGTCAGCGTCCGGCTAGTCAGTCATTGGTCCACTGTGTGGGGCCACATGGCCTTGGGCCACACCGGAGAGTGCAGGAGGGCCCTCCCCCAGCAGCAAGCGTCCCAAGGGCCTCAAAAGCACTGATAGATCCTCCCTTCCCCCCACTGGTGGGCAGAGTATGACATAACCTGCAGCCTGGAAAGACCTGAGTGACTAACCATGTGCCTTATATGGACTATACATTGGACCACCAATCCACACCTGCCAAATACCCTAAGCCCTTGTTCCTATATGGACCTTACATTAAGTCACCAATCAGCATGCGCCGAGAACACTAAGCCCCCATTCCTTCCCATTCCGCCCCTCAAAAGGCCTGCCCACCCCTGCACGTGCTGCTGTCCTCCCCTTGGGAGACCGCCCGGCAGGTGCTTCTCCTCTAATAAAGCCTGTAGTCCTGGTTTTCGGCCTCTGTCTGATCTTTCAAGCACGCGAGATCGAATTCCTTTGTTCGGGGGATTCCATGTCCCAGATTTCTGAGCACTTGCAATGGCCGTGCCCAGACTGGCCAACCGCCTCTGTCCCCAGGTGTGGACAGTCAGGTACCTTCCCCAGTCACCCAGCTTTACAAGCACTTGCAGTGGCCGTGCCCAGACTGGACAAACCGCCTCTGTCCCCAGGTATGGTGGACAGTCAGGTACCTTCCCCAGTCACCCAGCTTTACTGGGCATGAGTCCACCTTCCTTTTGTTGGACCCCGGGGAGTGTAAAGGTGTAGCTTTCTGATGCAGCTGCCCAAGTGACATGCCTCTAACATCTGGCCTTCCCTTGCTTCTTTCCTGTTATTAATGACTCCTTCGTCATAACGGTACCAGACCTAAGACAGCTACTTTACATTTATATCTCTGAAGCTGTGTTAATTGTGCTTTGTTGCCTCATAAATTTAAAATTATTTTTAAAATCTTCTCTGAAAGAGATGGTACCTATCAAATACCCATATGTTCTAAAATACTGAAATAAGAAATCTGCAGAAATCCTTTTTTCAAATACCCATATGTTCTTCTAAAATACTGAAATAAGAAATCTGCAGAAATCCTTTAGGTGTATCCTTTCTCAGCAGTTTTCTTAGGCATCAGCCAATATTTTTCGAAAAAGGAAGTTTTAAGAAAAAAATCTATGGGGACATTTGAGATGACATAGGAAATGGGAATGTTGGCACCGAGTTGAGTGGGATCCGTGTTACCAGTGCTCATGGTATGTGCTTTGTATGACGTAAGGAGTCTTCCAAGGAATACACATGTGGGAAGAATTCCGAAACACTAGTGAATGTCCAGTGCAGCCAGTGGGCTGTTGACTCCAATTCTACGTGAACACATTCAGTTGCCTCTGAACTTGTACCGTCCAAGTATAACAATTTTTGTAAATAGGCCTATTATTAAAATCCAAAACAAAGCAATTATTTAATATTTAGTGTTTTATTTGGAGAAAAATATTGTTTTACTGGTCAAATAGGAATTTTTTTCCCTGTGAGTTTAAAGGAAATTCCTTTGCAAAACAATAGTGTTTCACATTGTAGGGATTAGGGAGCAGTTAACTGACTGTTCAAGATGTAACACATGGAGATTGATGCTAATTGAAATTCCAACCTTCGCCTGATAGCAGCAGGGCAGGAGGGGTGGGTCTGGGGAGTGTGGATTGTTTATCTCAGGGCCGCCTCTGGCTCCTGTGGGAGCTGGTGAGCCTGGGGAGCATCAGTGTCTGTCTGCGCTGATCCCAACTCTGATTGCCTTTGTATCAGGAAAACGGGAGGTGCGCTTCTGACGTCTTCACTGATAAACATCCCTTCGTCTAGTCCCTGTGCTCCTGGTTTACTTCCCTGGAACATAGTTTTCTCTCCTAGTCCAGTGGTCGGCAAACTCATTAGTCAACGGAGCCAAATATCAACAGTACAACGATTGAAATTCCTTTTGAGAGCCAAATTTTTTAAACTTAAACTATATAGGTAGGTACATTGTTATTAACTTCATTAGGGTACTCCTAAGGCTTAGGAAGAGCCACACTCAAGGGGCCAAAGAGCCGCATGTGGCTCGCGAGCCGCAGTTTGCGGGCCACGGTCGTAGTCACTTGTCTTAGAAAGCAGAGCAGAGTAATTTAGCAGAAATGCAAATGGAGAGCCTCCTAAGTGCGGCTCCTTTTCCACCGCATATTGCTCAGCTAAGAAAGCAATTTGAATCCCATCAACCTCAAATGAGATAAACAGTGTCTTAAGCTGCCGGTAACTCTTCATTCATTGTTATCCACGTTACCATCAATTTGCTCATACTCATGATACCTTTTGAAAACCTAACCTAAAGCCCATTAAGATTAAGTACATTATGCAATCGTTACATTAAACATAAATAAATAAACACACACACACACTCCTACTAAAAATGCCTTTTCTAAAAGAGTTTTTTTAAAAAATCTTTTATGGAGTGGCTAAGCAAAGCATGCACAGTAATTCCCAGTAGGAAATGTTACTGTGATGTGGTTTTTGAAAAGTATCCATTGCCTGAATGCGAGATGGAAATTTTACCTCTGGCGAAATGTGAAGATTCCTTCTGCGAGTCATTATCTATTGTTTCCTTGGCGACGGTATGAAGTTTAAAGGGCGCTATCCATGTAAACAGGCTTGTCACAAAGCCTCTTCCTAATCAGACAGGTGTCTGTCCCCGTCCTGGATCTCAAATGGGTAATTCTCAGCAGAAGTTCCCTATGGACATGGCATAGAACTGTGACCGAGAAGTGTCTGGAGGCAGATCTGATTTTACTGTGTTGCAGTTCTAGTGACAGGAAGAATGCGTGCCTTTGGCTGTGTTTATTGTCAGAAAAGTCCCTGCCAATGAGTGCTCTGATGGTGTCTGTTTAAACACCAGGAAAAGAGAAACGTTGATCTGGATTTCCTCTGGGATGTCAAGCACTTAAATCTACTACCTCCATGTGATCATGTGATGGTTACGTTTACTAGTAACTGGGCTGGGCTAAGGGACGCCCAGGTTCCTGGTAAATACCTCTGGGTGTGTCTGTGTGGGTGTGTCTGGGAGAGATTCGCATTTGAATCAGGAGACGGAATAAAGAAGATTGACCCTGGCCAATGTGGGGGCATCAGCCCGCCTGCAGGGGCCCCGCTGGAATGAGAGAGAGAGAGAGATTTTTTGTTCCACTTATTCATGCATTCATTGGTTGATTGCATAAATAACCAGGGATAGGCTGGCAACCTTTTGGTGCACAGGATGCTGTTCTAACTGGCTGAGCCACCGGCCAGGGCTGAAACTTTAAGTTGCCACAGCGTCCCTCCTCCCCAGCTGGTGAGACCTGTCCGCAGGAGCAGGAACAGCCCCATGCAGCCCACGTGGACTGCAGCTGCCAGCAGTGGACGCCCCGGAGAGCTGTGAGCCCTGCGGTGTGTCCTGCCGGAAGCGGGCCTGTGAGCCTGGCCCCTCAGCCCGCTCTCCACCTTTTTCATTGAAAGGTCATTTGACCAAATGCAGGAGAAAAGGAGGCAAGTCCAGAGACAATGACAGAGCCTCTCTGCTGGTTGTCTCTCTCATTCGAAGCTGTGAAAGGAGAAAACAGTAAAATGCAAATAACATGAGGACCCAGAGGTAATGGGGCTTTTGGTATGTCCCTGGTGCTCTGTGAATTCATTTTAGATATTTAACTCATGCATTACTCACAACAGACTTATAAAATAGGAAGTGCAATTATTTCCATTTTGCAAGGAAATTGAGGCACCAGAAGTTTGGTGACTTGCCCAGGTTTCCCTAGTTAGCACAACAACAGCAATGAAGCCATTACACAGTCCTAAAGAATCAGGGAAGTGGAATAGTACTTCCATTTTTAGGAGAAAAATGTATCGCTGAAATATTTTCTCAAGTGAACCAAGAAAACAATATTGGAAACAACTCAGAATGCCCATAAAGGCTCGCTGGGAGCAGGAAAAGAAAGCCTGTTATACTCCAACACCAGAGCCTGTCGTGTGGAAGGAGAGCTAGGCAAGCGTTTCCAGGAGAGCACGGGAAGGTAAAATGACGTGAGGTTCAGGACTACGTACAAAAGGCGCGGGGATCAATCCAGCTTGTGATTATGGGTTCTCCCGAAGGAGGGGAGGGTGGAAAAATTAAAGTGACAGAGATAAGCCACCACAGAAGAGCAAAAATGCCTCGTTCTAAATTCAGACCAGTAGTATGCAGTTCAAAAGAGTCACTGCATTCATTGTAAAATTAATTAATGCAATCAGATTCATGAATAAATATGAACACATGCTGGTTGTCATGTGCCCCCGAGTTGGCTCTGACTCCTGGGGACCCCGTGAATGGTGAATGGGTGAGCTGGCAGGTAAGACAGATAAGGAAAGATAAAGATCAAGGATGACCTTTCACCTACAGCCACACAGGAAACTACCAAACAACACAGAAGCCAGAAGGCAGTGCAATATTTTGAAATGCTAAGAGAAAACAACTAGAATTACCAGACAAAACTGTTGTTCAAGGATTAGGATAAAAAGAATAAAAAATGAGAAAACTGACCATTCGTTTAACATGTATAAGAGGCTTTCTAAGACAAGTAGTACAGGATGAGAAGGAGCCTGTAAGAAGAATCTTCGATGAAAGGAAGAATTTTGATCAAAGAAATTAATGAATGTTCTATCTATCCTATATAATAAAATCCTAATATGCTAAGTGGTCGTCGTCCAGTCATTCATTCAATCAATCAAAGCGTAATATGCTAATGATATTCTAAGGCCACTCAACTGCTCACTATGACGTGCACTGACCTCCAGGAGGCAAACGCTCTGACCAGTAGGTTAGCTTGCTGCTGGGGTCCTGCCAATTGGGACTGAGCGAGATGGGGCGGACACACCCTGGAGCCCTCCCCAGCTGGCCAACCTCCCGCATCCCTCCCCGGCCCCTATTGTGCACTGGTAGGATTCCTCGGACTGGCCTGTGCCCTCTCGCAATCCGGGACCCCTCGGGGAATGTTGGAGAGCCAGTTTCGGCCTGATCCCCCAGGCCAGGCCGAGGAACCCCACTGGTGCATGAGTTTGTGCACCAGGCCTCTAGTAAGATAATAATGTATAATCTGTGCAGTTAAAAAGAGACAGAAGTTCCTTTTACAGTAATAACAGGTAAACCAGGGAAGGAATGGACAGCATTACATTATTCTAAAAGTCTTATATTGTTTAACAGTCAGGGTAAGGAATAAATCTTACATGTTTTCAAGTGGACATAGTCAATCTTTAAGGATAACCAATAAAAAATACGTTTTAAGGAGAGTATACATTTAAAATGTCAAGAAAAGAAAAATAATGGTATAAAACAGAACAAATTAAAAAGATCAGAATAAAATAATTTTAAAATTCCAAACAGATCATTAACCTCCATGAATGTAAACAGACTGAATGGGCCAGTTCCAAAGCAAAGTTCCTAAATCAATGAAAACAAAATCCCACTGTCTACCCATCCCCCTGTCACAGCGAGTGTGGGTGAGGCTAGGGGTCAGAGGAGCAGGCGCATGTGAGAGCCCTGGGGGACGAGGGGCAGAGCCCAGGATTCGCGGGTTTCATTTCTGACGCGTTGGTCGTCTGACCAGAGTCGTGCCCTTGTTCACCAGCAGCGTCTTTTCACACCAGCATTGTTTCCAACAGCAAAGGAAGCAGAACCACCCACAGGTCTGGGTTAGGAGGTTAATATATACCGAGAGTTTACAGGAACACGTGGAACGCCGAATGGCAGGAAAATGTGTCACGACTGCTACCAGCAACAACATAGACGGTTCTGAGAGAAAGATGAGTGAATAAGGATGAGAAGGAGACAAGACATACTGTGATTCCATTTGTTCTGAGGTTCAAAAACAAGGGCAATAAAAGAGACAGCCGTGGAAATGCCTCTCACAGCAAGGGGGAATGTCACAGCTGCAGGGTGATGACCAGCCGCAGGAGGTGGGGCACGGGATAGGGACCAGCGTGCCAGGAGATGGGACAGGGGATGGTGGGGTTCCCAAAGGGAGGTGGTTTTTAGGACTATGTTAGTATCATGCCCTAATTTGCATAGATGCTAGTAATGTTGTCTTCCATGTATCAAATAGCACATAACTAGGATCCATCATCAGAAATGGGTCTTGCAAAGAGTACGGAAGCCCAAATTGAATCTTACCCATCAGGAAGTTTTCATGCAAAAAAAAGGCATCTGAATTAAGAATTGAAGGAAAAGTATAATTTTGGCCAAGTGACATAGGAAGAGGGGAATGTTGAAGCGACTATGGAGATGGTCAGCCTGTGTACACACGAGGACACGCTCATTGGGGGCAGGGCTCGGGACCTCGGCACTAGCCGCTCGGCTGGTGGGCTCTGCTGGGGCAGCCCCCCGGCTCTGAAGCCTCGCCCAGGCCCGGCCCCTCTATCCAGGCTATGAGGTATTTAACTTTGATGACTTTTCAAATGGTATATCCACTCTTTTGTCTTTTCAGAGTTTAAAAATTTCCCTATTAAAGTATGCAAATGTGTTCTTTAATTTATTCAAACACTGAATGTGGTTTAGCAGGCAGCATTTTATCCCTTTTCTTCTTAAAAGTTTTTGATGTGAAATAATTGGTTTTCTGAGTTCTTGCAGGCAGCAGTGCCTTCTCATCAAAATGTTAGGAAATGCACTCAGTAAGGTTATTAAGCCTTTTGAAGAATATATAAAACTAGAGGCCCAGTGCACAAATTCATGCACAGGTGGGGTCTGGCCGGCTTGCCCTGACAGGGGCCGATAGGGCCAGGCCAGTAGGGGTGAGAGGCCTTGGGCGGTTGGCCAGCTAGCCCCACCCCCAATCAGAGAGGGGGGGCCGATCCGGGGGCCTGACTGGCCAGGGGGAGGGGCTGTGGTGGTTATGGGGGGCCAATCGGGGCCCCGATTGGGCCAGTTGGCCGCCGCAGTGCGCATCATAGCAACTGGTTGTTCCGGTTGTTACAGTCATTCCACTCGTTCTATCATTTCGGTCGCTTGGATTTTATATATATAGATACTAAAGGCCCAGCGCATGAAATTCATGCAGGGTGGGGTCCCTAGGCCTGGCAGGTGGTCAGGGCCTATCAGGGCTGTCTTGCCCAGTCCCGATCAGGGCCTGCCAGCCGCGGGGCCTGCCAGCTGCTGGATGGGGCCTTCAGGATGGGAGGAGGGACTGTGGGAGGTTTCCCAGCTGGGGGGAGGGAGGAGAGACTGGGGGATGTTGGCTGGCCGTGGGAAGTTGGCTGTGGGAGCGCACTGACCACTAAGGGGCAGCACCTGCATTGAGCGTCTGCCCCCTGGTGGTCAGTGCGTGTCATAGCGACTGGTTGACTGGTCATTCCGGTCGTTACAGTCATTTGGTCGTAATGGTCACTTCGGCTTATATATATATATATAGACTAGAGGCCCAGTCCACAAAAATTTGTGCACTTGGGGGGGTCCCTCAGCCCGGCCTGTGCCCTCTCACAGTCTGGGACCCCTCGGGGGATGACCACCTACTGGCTTAGGCCCGCTCCCCGGGGGATCGGGCCTAAGCTGGCAGTCAGACATCCCTCTGGCAGCCCGGGAGCCCTCGGGGGATGTCCACTTGCCAGAGGGGAGCAGACCTAAGCTGCAGTCAGACATCCTTGGTGCTGCTGAGGAGGCAGGAGAGGCTCCCACCACCACCGCTGTACTGGCAGCCATCAGCCTGGCTTG
>NW_005370427.1:796952-805176 GCF_000412655.1 Myotis brandtii
GGGCAACCAAGCCTCCTGCTTGCTCCAGCTCCGTGGCTGCTGGCCGCCATCTTGGTTGGGTTAATTTGCATATAGTCGCTCTGATTGGCTGGTGGGCGTGGCTTAGGGCATAGCAAAGGTACAGTCAATTAGCATCTTTGTCTTTTATTAGTGTAAATTACAAAGAACTTCGTTATATTACAGTATCTTATCAAAAAAATCAAGTCAGTGGAGTTATATTCACAGCAACAGTGGCAACCAGATTAATTTTATCTTCCTGGTTTCCGTAATTGAATAAATTACAGTTTGAGTTCAACTAAGGCACATGTTAGCATCGGTGCTTTTAACTTGTGTCCACACACCACTCAGACACTGTCCCTTTGTAGCTGTGTGATTCCTTTCTAGTGGTTGTGGGGCACTGAATTAATCGCTTCTAATGAGTAGAATGTGGTGGTGCTGTTGGGTCATGCAAAGAACTCACGATTGGATATCTTTCTCTCTCTCTCTCTCTCTCTCTCTCTCTCTCTCTCTCTCTCTCTCCATCTTTCCTCCTCAAGATATTTGCCTTAGAGCCCCATCACTCTGTTCTGTAGAGGCCCAGGCCGTATGGAGAGCCAGGAGGAGGGACTTCTCCAGTCACCAGCACGAGTTTGCCAGTGAGCCTCGCTGGAGGGCACTCTGGCCTCAGGCCTCCCGGAGGCACACCCCAGCCTCAAAGGAGACACCTCGCTCAGCCCTGGTAGCAGTGAATAACTAGAATGTCATTCTTGAAGTTTTTTACAAAAAGCAACTCTAAAAAAACATATTTTGGGACTTTCAAGTATTGACACTCACTCTTACAGACATAGAAAATCTTTCATTTTCTACTTTTTGAAAACTGAGGGTGTGTGGCTGACTTGGGGGAACATGCAGATGCCTGCCTCCACGGCTGGAGGTAGGTTGTGTGGGAGCAGCCGCCTGCTAGGAAGCCAGGAGGCAGAGCAGCATGGCCAGGGGAAGGCTGTGGAAGGTCTGGGTGCTTCTGCGAATCGGTCCCTGAGTAAGTGCCTGCTCAGGAAGTGATGGGCTGGGACAAAGGGGTCACTCCTGTTGAACTCCTTCTTCCTGGCAGTCACTGAGCGGGGCGGCGGGGCCACAACAAGGGGGCACTGGCCCGTAGCGGCCGGAAGGGAAGTGGAGGGCATGCCTGCAGCTGTGTGGCAGGGGTTTGCAGGAGCGTGGCCGAGGGCAGGCAGTGAGCCGGGTGGGAAGGGAGAGCTGCAGGGAAGGTGTCCCTGGGAGGACGGGGAAAGGGGGCCTGGTCACAGAGGGCAGTTTGTAGCAGGTGACCGCACTGTCCTTAGTAGGGACCCCATTGGGGTGTTGCAATGGTGAGGTTTCACACGCCCCAGGTGACCGCACTGTAGTTAGTAGGGACCCTTTGGGGTGTCGTGGTGGTGAGGTTTCACACGCCCCAGGTGACCTGACGGCAGGTGCCTCGGTGGATGTGGCTGGGCTCCCGGGACCCTTTGCCTCTTGTGATGGCTTTTGTTCCCAGCTGGACGTGCGTGGACGGTACATTTTACTGCTTGTCATGAAAGCCATGGAAATAAAGCTCCTGAGCAACGGTGGGGCGCGTGCCGTCCTTTCGGAGTCAGCATTGCGCCTGTGCCTCCTGTGCCGTGAGCCCACGTGACGTCTCCCGCCTCGGTTTGGGCGATGACGCTTACTCCAGACAAGTCTGTGTTTTTGGGGGGTGGCGGGTAGTAATTCATGGAGGGTCATATTCAGCGCAGAAACGGGGCTTCGGGTTCAAACAGACCTGGGTTCCGAGGTGCAGTGCCACTTCCCAGCTCGTTAAGTTCTTTCTCCAACCTTTGTTTCTTCGGTTGCTGTTTGGGGGTAACCCCATCACCTCAAGGGGTCCTGTGAGAATTCCCTTCTGGGCAGGTGGGTACCCAGCGTGTTCATTTCTGTTCCCTCGTTAAGAAAGAAGACTTCGCCTGGCACGGGGCTCCGTTGCTGGGCGTTGTCCTGTAACCAAAAGGGTGCGGGGTGGATTCCCAGGCAGGGCCCAGACCTGGGTTATGGGTTCCATCCCGGTCAGGGTGCACACGGAGGCCACCGCCCGATGTTTCTCTCTCCCTTCCTCTCTCTCTCAAAATCAATAGAAACATCGGAGGCCACCGCCCAATGTTTCTCTCTCCCTTCCTCTCTCAAAATCAATAGAAACACCCTCTGTGAGGATTAAAAGAATGAGGTTTCATTACAGAACACGTTGGATAAATCATGGCCAGATAAAAGCATTCCTATTATTTAAAAAAGGAAATTTTCTTTTTCTTTCATTCTTATCCCCCAGTTTGGCTTCCCCATCCTAACGGCAGACTTAGAGAGTAGACGAGGAAGAGACTTAGCGACACCCAGCCTTTTGCAGGACCCGGGGTATGTTCCAAAATAGGCCGTGGCCGCCGGCGCAGGCGCCTCCGGCTTGTCCGTGCTGCAGGCATGTGTGCGTTCAGCCCTCCCGACGTCACTAACATGGGCTTTTTGATCAAACCAGAGCCTGAAGGAAGCACACAGGTGCTCGGGTCTCCATGACCCGGAGCTTCCCCTTCCTCGCGTGCAGGCCGGGCGTGTGCATCGTGCTGACCCATTCTAAGTGCTAAATGTTCCATGGCTGTATACCTTTGAAAAAACTTAATGATTTTTGGAAGACCTATTAGATGGGTATTTGATTTCCTTATATTTTAATGCCAGAAAATGTCAAGATATTAGCAAGGAAATGAGAAATTCAAAACTCAGGTTGGCAGTGAGCTGAGAGGGACGAGGGAGCCGAGGAATGAGGCGAGAGAAAGCAGACAGAGTCGGTGGGGCCGCTGAGAGCCAGTGTTTGAGCAGGTTCATGGGATCACACACGTTAGAATTATTTATAACAGTTCTTATGTATGAATATTGATAGTCATTGTTTTTAATCTTCACCCAAGGACATGCTTAGAGAGAGGAAGGGAGAGAGAGCGAAACATTGACTGGTTGCCTTCTGTGCGCTCCCAACCAGGGATCAAACCACAACCCAGGTACATGCCCTGACCCGGGATCAAACCGGCAACCCTCCAGCACATAGGACAACGTTCCAACCGACTGAGCCACTCCGGCCGCGCTGCGTCATCATTTTTTAATACTTGGCGTATGTGGTCCTCCCAGGGCACAGCATGTGAAATGCGTGGATGGCGAAGGAACATTGGATGAATGTAGATGTAATGATGACGCGAAAGTGATAGTGAATGCGTGAGCGTTCATCGCACGCAGCCGGGGTTCTGAGACTTTGGAGCACACAGAGACCCGGAGATCAGAGATGCCAGTGAGCTGCCAGCCCAGCCGGGCGCGGGCAGCAGTGGCCTCCTGTGGGAGCCAGAGGCTGACCCTGGCCTGGGTGCCCCCATCAGCGTGCGCAGAACCGAGACCTGGGGCGCAGTGCTAAGCCCTGGGAGCCATTGTGACCCTCACCCGAGGAAAGCGGTCTGGCACTTTTTAATTCTCTAAAGCTCATCACGTGACAGCAACTTTTGTTTCTAGTGGAATTCAAGTCACAGGGCGGCACTTCCTTTAACAATGTTCCCTTTACACTGTGGTGCAGGGTTAGTTACATGCCTGCCAGTCATCTGGAGAGTGACACTCCGAGCTCTCGGCCAGGGCTTCTGATTACAGTGCCGTGGCGAGCGGCGGTTCCTGTCGATCTCTCAGTGCCCTGCAGCCTCGCTTTTCCTTAGACGAGCAGCGCCCGCCCTGGGACCCGGGTGGACAGAGCACTGGCTGGACCTGAGGGGAGCAGGTCCCTGAAATGCAGGACCGGCTGCGGGTACTTGTTTCACTTGTTGGTTCTCTTATTGGTCAAATATACGAACCACATGTGACTCAGAGACTGTCTTCCTGTGAGAACCGTGCAGGGGTCCTGAGGCCGACCCAGAGCCAGGCTCCACGCACCTGTTCGCTGGGGCGGGATTGGGTGCACAGGCAGGAGGTTGTGCAGGTGAAGAATAAAAACAAGGTGTAACCCTGTACAGGGCCCTGGGGCTCTGACCAGGAAGTTGCATCTGTGGCCAAAAGCAGGCAAGAGTGCCCACAGGTATTTCAGAGCCAGCACTGAGCTCAGGTGTCACCGGGCTCTTCCTGGTGCCAGGAGCCCCCGTCTGTGCTCAGGTCCCTGGTGGGTCCTCGGCTGCTTGAGATCCGTGTCTGGTCCTCGGCGTGCCTGGTGGAGGACGGCCCTGACCTGAGCCCACGGGAGCACCTGCAGCCACACTCCCTGGCTGCCTGGCGGGCAGCTCTGTCCCTAATGTCTTGTGATGTCAGATGTGTATCTTAGCAAAGGCATCTGGTTTGAAATCCCAAAGGTGCTCATGCTGAGTCTGTGTTCTGTATTCTACATCCAAAAACACCGGTGGCTCCTTTTCTCCCGCCGCCTTCTCAGCTGCGCATGCCTGTGGACACGCCTGCGGTCTGCTCCCATATTGCACGCGTGCACACACGCCTCGTTCCCCACCTTCCTAAGTGTCCCTCCTTCCTCGTGTGTGTGTCTCCGTCTGTGACTGGAACACGCTCCCTGTGTGACCCCAGTAGCCACATTGCATTGGTTTATTATTCAGAGTAGCATCTTTAGAAAAAAATTCCTGTTTTCCAGTAAATGCAAATATATTTTTATTGATTCCAGAGAGGAAGGGAGAAGGAGAGGGAGATAGCAAGATCAATGATGAGAGAGAATCATTGATTGCTGCCTCCTATACCCCCCCACCCCCTGGGGGATCGAGCCCGAAACCCAGGCATGTGCCCTGACCAGAAGTCAAACCATGACCTCCTGGTTCATAGGTCGATGCTCAACCACTGAGCCACGGTGGCCGGCCAGTCCTGTGCCTTTTCATTTCCCCTGCCTGACCTTTGACCATCCCCGTGATAGCTCCTCCACAACAGTCAGTGAAAGCAAACCGTTCTCGGCCCCCAGGCATTTCCTCTGGACGGGTCCCCTGTATTACCTGTGACCACAGGTATTTGCCGACACGTGTCAGGCACTGTAGTTCGTTGTCTGAAGCTGCCTCTTCAGTCTCTCATCCTTCTTTTCCATTCCAGTCCCCTGCACGAGAGTCAGAGACCCTGGGTGGGTGGGTGGGAGGGAGAGGCTGGCGAAGGGGCCACGCATTCAGCTGTGGACGGGAAGGCCTGGGACCTGGCAGAAAACCTAGTGGCGGCCGTGATCACACTGTGGTGTAATTGAAACGTGAGCAGAAACGAGGTTCTCACGAAAGTGGATGTGCGAGGTGACGGGCGTGTTCATTGGCTCCGTGAAGGGAATCCGTTCCAAGCACATGTGTATTAAATCCCCACTCTGTGCATTTTTAATGTGGTACCGATTTACTTGTCAATTACACCTCAGCAGAGCTGGGGGAGGAGTCCTGCCCCGTGTCCAGGTGGAAATTGCATCCTACCCTGCAGTGCTCAAACGCTGAGGAGCACTCCCCCCAGAAACTGCCCGCTCGTTCCTCGTGGGGATGGACCCTCGCTCGGGCCGGCAGGTCTGCGTGAGCACTCTGGCCTTGGTAACTGCAGCATTTCGGTCTTTAAAGAACTCGGTGTAGATGGGGAAGATTTGCTGAAGAATGGGTGCAGTCAGCGCCAAGTGCTGAGAGGAGAGGCTGCCGAAGGAGCGGTGGGCCAACGCCGCTCGGGCCTCGCACCCGGGAGGCTCCGCAGAGAGGGGGGCGTTGGTGCATCTCATCGCCTGCTCCGTCTGCCTCCAGCACACCGAAGGGGGTCCCCCCAGGAAGACAGCTCAGAGGCCTGCGCACTGAAAAGCACATGCCCTGTGCTGGACGGAGGTGGAGGTGGAGGTGGCCTTGGGAGGAGGCTGGCCCGAGGAGGGCCCGGTCGCCTCGCTGAGGAATGAGGGCTTCCCTGGCAGGCAGTGGGAGTGCAGCCTTAACCCCAGTCCCTTACATCCTTTCAGGATCTCCTTTCGGTGATGCTGATGCTCATCTGGAGCTGGCCTCTCGGTGCTGGGCATCCTCCCTGGAACCCCTGGCATTGCTCTAACGGTTAGAGTCTAACCAGTCTCAGTTCCCAGGCTCTGCTCTGACCACCGCTGAGCGTCTGTCCCGCTCACTCCCTTGCTCCGTGATACAAATATCCTTGGACATCAGAATGTGGGAGTTGGTCTTAAATTGATTTCATCACTTACCTCGCCCCACAGTGTTATTGCTTCCTGCCTTGTGGGACATACATGCACGGCGAGCAGTCACTCCCTCACATACCCACAGCCCCTTTCTTCTCGCTCCCTTTCCTGTTCACCTTGATACCAAAACTGGTGAAGTTGTCACCCAACGTCGCACACACACCCTGGGCTGAGGCTGGGAGAGACCTCCGCACAGCGACGCCCTCTCCCTTCGGTCCCTGAGCGCCAGTGCGGTGACAGCTCTCCACAGCCCGTGCACCCTGTGCGCCAGCCTGGCCTCTCCTCGCTCCTGCCTCCGTCCTCTCCTCTCAGTCAGGACCTCCTGTCTCAGCACAGTGAAGCCTCAGAAGAGTCTTAAGGGCCCACCAGGGCTCCCACCACCGACCAGACTGGGCCCTTGCACGCTGCCCTCCTTCCTGTCAGAGGTGGAGCTGTTATCAACATAATTAGACGGTGTATTAATGTTCATAACAGGAAGAAAGCACAAGGGGTGCATGACGGGAAGTCGGGGTGAGGCGGGGAAGGTGCTGCTGTCAGTCTAACTTGGAAAAAAGAATTGGCTGGAGAGGGCAAGCAGGGCTCATCGGTGAAGCCCCTCTCTTCGCTCCTGCTCCCTGCACTCTGGCTCTGTGACCGCACTCGCCTGTGCGCCTCCACAGCCCTGTGGTGTAGCAGCTGCATGGCTCCGGCCCGGCAGACCCCACACGCCATGCACGGCAGCGGGAACACTGCTAAGCCACCGTGCTGGGCTGGACGGGCTTTCCCGTGGAGCAGAGACAGTGGCTGTGGCCTAATCCGGCCCTGCCCGAGACAGGCTGGACTCTTCACAGCAGGACGGGGGAAGGGGCCAGGCGTTTGATTCCATGGGAATAAAGATCACGAGCCCTGAGTCTCAGGAAGTGCCTTTCCTTGCAATGTCATCAGAACCCACTCCCACGGCATCTCGGACTGAACACTCGGATGAGCTGCTGGTGATGCTGCCCACGCTCACCCTCACCAAGCAAACCGACACACGCATGCACACACACATACTCCCACACACGCGCACACACAAACACATGTGCACACACAACACACACGCACACACACACACAGGAGCAGTTCGCCTGGGCTGTTTCCTGTTTTCTCTCCTCGCACCTGCACTCTGTTCTCTAAGCAGCCCTGTCGTCCTCCTTTCCAAATACAACCAGGATGTCACTGCTTCCATCGGCCTCCGCCACTCCTGCTTCAGGCCAGGTCACCCGCATCTTGGCGCCGACGTCCCAGGTTGACACACCCTGCTTCTAGTTCCCAAGGGTCCCACAGAGTCCTGGTCACTGTCTGTTCCAGCGGGTCACTGCTCTGCTCAGAGCGTGCAGGGCCCCACCACTCAGACTAGAAGCCATCTGTCACCATTGTCCAAAGTTCTGCGTGTCCTGGCTCCATGTGCCCTCCAGCTTCCCGGCCTCTGCCTGTCTCCCCTTATCATGTCACTGTGTAACACCTATACATCTCTCCTTATTATGTCACTGTGTAACATCTGTACGTCTCTCCTTATTATGTCACTGTGTAACACTCTCTCTGTCCTGTCACTGTGTGACACCTGTATGTCTCTCTCTGTCCTGTCACTGTGTGACACCTGTATGTCTCTCTCTGTCCTGTCACTGTGTGACACCTGTATGTCTCTCTCTGTCCTGTCACTGTGTGACACCTGTATGTCTCTCTCTGTCCTGTCACTGTGTGACACCTGTATGTCTCTCTCTGTCCTGTCACTGTGTGACACCTGTATGTCTCTCTCTGTCCTGTCACTGTGTGACACCTGTATGTCTCTCTCTGTCCTGTCACTGTGTGACACCTGTATGTCTCTCTCTGTCCTGTCACTGTGTGACACCTGTATGTCTCTCTCTGTCCTGTCACTGTGTAACACCTGTACATCTCTCTATCATGTCACTGTGTAACACCTGTACGTCTCTCTCTATCATGTCACTATGTAACACCTGTACGTCTCCCCTTATTATGTCACTATGTAACACCTGTACGTCTCCCCTTATCATGTCACTGTGTAAC
>NW_005370427.1:805282-815075 GCF_000412655.1 Myotis brandtii
CCTGTACGTCTCTCTATCATGTCACTGTGTAACACCTGTACGTCTCTCTCTATCATGTCACTGTGTAACTCCTGTACATCTCCCCTTATTATGTCACTGTGTAACACCTGTATGTCTCTCTCTATCATGTCACTGTGTAACACCTGTACATCTCTCTCTTTCATCTCACTGTGTAACACCTGTACATCTCTCCTTATTATGTCACTGTGTAACATCTGTACGTCTCTCTATGATGTCACTGTGTAACATCTGTACGTCTCTCTATGATGTCACTGTGTAACATCTGTACGTCTCTCTATGATGTCACTGTGTAACATCTGTACGTCTCTCTATGATGTCACTGTGTAACATCTGTACGTCTCTCTATGATGTCACTGTGTAACATCTGTACGTCTCTCTATGATGTCACTGTGTAACATCTGTACGTCTCTCTATGATGTCACTGTGTAACATCTGTACGTCTCTCTATGATGTCACTGTGTAACATCTGTACGTCTCTCTATGATGTCACTGTGTAACATCTGTACGTCTCTCTATGATGTCACTGTGTAACATCTGTACGTCTCTCTATGATGTCACTGTGTAACATCTGTACGTCTCTCTATGATGTCACTGTGTAACATCTGTACGTCTCTCTATGATGTCACTGTGTAACATCTGTACGTCTCTCTATGATGTCACTGTGTAACATCTGTACGTCTCTCTATGATGTCACTGTGTAACATCTGTACGTCTCTCTATGATGTCACTGTGTAACATCTGTACGTCTCTCTATGATGTCACTGTGTAACATCTGTACGTCTCTCTATGATGTCACTGTGTAACATCTGTACGTCTCTCTATGATGTCACTGTGTAACATCTGTACGTCTCTCTATGATGTCACTGTGTAACATCTGTACGTCTCTCTATGATGTCACTGTGTAACATCTGTACGTCTCTCTATGATGTCACTGTGTAACATCTGTACGTCTCTCTATGATGTCACTGTGTAACATCTGTACGTCTCTCTATGATGTCACTGTGTAACATCTGTACGTCTCTCTATGATGTCACTGTGTAACATCTGTACGTCTCTCTATGATGTCACTGTGTAACATCTGTACATCTCTCTCTATCATGTCACTGTGTAACACCTGTACATCTCTCTCTATTATGTCACTGTGTAACACCTGTACATCTCCCCTTATCATGTCACTGTGTAACACCTGTACGTCTCTCTCTATCATGTCACTGTGTAACGCCTGTATGTCTATCATGTCACTGTGTAACACCTGTATTTCTCTCGCTATCATGTCACTGTGTAACACCTGTATTTCTCTCGCTATCATGTCACTGTGTAACACCTGTATTTCTCTCGCTATCATGTCACTGTGTAACACCTGTATTTCTCTCGCTATCATGTCACTGTGTAACACCTGTATTTCTCTCGCTATCATGTCACTGTGTAACACCTGTATTTCTCTCGCTATCATGTCACTGTGTAACACCTGTATTTCTCTCGCTATCATGTCACTGTGTAACACCTGTATTTCTCTCGCTATCATGTCACTGTGTAACACCTGTATTTCTCTCGCTATCATGTCACTGTGTAACACCTGTATTTCTCTCGCTATCATGTCACTGTGTAACACCTGTATTTCTCTCGCTATCATGTCACTGTGTAACACCTGTATTTCTCTCGCTATCATGTCACTGTGTAACACCTGTATTTCTCTCGCTATCATGTCACTGTGTAACACCTGTATTTCTCTCGCTATCATGTCACTGTGTAACACCTGTATTTCTCTCGCTATCATGTCACTGTGTAACACCTGTATTTCTCTCGCTATCATGTCACTGTGTAACACCTGTATTTCTCTCGCTATCATGTCACTGTGTAACACCTGTATTTCTCTCGCTATCATGTCACTGTGTAACACCTGTATTTCTCTCGCTATCATGTCACTGTGTAACACCTGTATTTCTCTCGCTATCATGTCACTGTGTAACACCTGTATTTCTCTCGCTATCATGTCACTGTGTAACACCTGTATTTCTCTCGCTATCATGTCACTGTGTAACACCTGTACGTCTCTCTCTATCATGTCACTGTGTAACACCTGTATTTCTCTGTCTATCATGTCACTGTGTAACACCTGTATGTCTCTCTTTATCCTTGTCACTGTGTAACACCTGTAAGCCTTACTTTCCTATCCTGTTTCTTTCCAGTCTCCCCCATTAGAATGTAACTTTTGTAAGGCTAGGGGTTTCTGTCTGATGTGCTCTCATCTGTGTCAGTGGGGCCTAGACCAGTGCCTGCAGCGTGTAGGCATACAGTGAACAGTGAGGGGCCATGGCAGGGATGAGTGCACCCCGCAGCCTGCGCCGTGGAGTCTGCTGTGCCCTCAGCACTGCAGGGCTGGGCTGAGATTTGCTCTGACTTAAAGGATGGAATCAGCTCCTCTATGAAACGATTGGAGTTTGTAGTCAGAGAGCATATGTAGTTACCAGGATGGCGAGGCTGCACACATTCTAGGTCATTGAAGAAGAATAAGTCTTCACATGACAGCCTGCGTTCTCCTAGGAACATGCTCAGTCAAATTGTGCCAACTCCGTGGTGCCAGGTGGGCACTAGGCTTAGTGGCTTATCACTTAGTAAATTATATGTCAGTTTACTGTGTTTACACCTGAAACTAATGTAATGTTATATGTCAACTGGAACAGAATTTTTTAATTTTAAAAAATAATGTAAGCAGGAAAAATACATCAATAATGACCCGAGTTCTAGTTGCAGCTCCATAAGCACAAGGGTGACTGGGCACAGGGCAGCCTGTCCAGGAGCCTCCCTTTCTCCTCTGCTGCTGCGGGCGCGGCTGCCCTGCTCTTTTGTGTCTGTTAGAACCGTGTCCAGGGGGCTCACCAAAGGGCTCCTGCGTCGCAGGCTGTTCAGGCAGACACAGAGCCCGACCTCCCTACGCAGGAGCAGCCATTTCTGACGCTGCTGCGCGTTCTTCAGCTCTCCTTCCTTGTCCATCCCTGCCCGTGCCTGCATGCATGTGGCGTCCTGCGCAGTCCCCTCCCCACCCCCTTGTGGACCAGCACAGGCAGGATGTCCAGGGAGAAAGCAAGTTGAGGTCACAATGCCCCCATTGCTCTTGGGTGCGCGGGGAGGACTCGAGTGTCCGCCCGGCTCTGCTCTGGGTGCTCCTCAGTCAGCCTTGTCTTCTCGCCGCACAGGAAACGACCTGTTCCTCGTGGCCGTGCACGAGCTGGGCCACGCGCTGGGCCTGGAGCACTCCAACGACCCCACGGCCATCATGGCCCCGTTCTACCAGTACATGGAGACCGACAGCTTCCAGCTCCCCAGCGACGACCTGCAGGGCATCCAGAAGATCTACGGTGGGTACCACTGCTTCTGCGTTGTTGTTGCTTTGAATGTATAGACTTTAGGGAGAGGAAAGGAGGAGGTAGAGCGAGACCAGCTCCTCGCTCCACTTATTGGCGTGGACTTTGGTTGCTTCTGGCTGGAGATTGAACCTACTGCCGTGGACTCTCAGGTGATGCTCTAACCAGCCCAGCCACCTGCAGGACTTCTATACTTTTTAAGAAATTAATTTATTTGAGTTATTTTTTGAAGTATAAAAATGGGTTGTATTTTTTAAACCACTGCTTCTGTTTGCTTAACCCTGCCGAGGAGTCCAGAATTCCTGCTGTTCCTGCTTCTTTGAAATAGGTGCTCTCGGTATATCTGAGAGAGAAATACTAGGGAAACAGTCTGAGCTGTTGGCAAAAGGCTTCACTCCATCAGGTGTTGTGGCTGTAATCCAAGATGCCTGATAGACAGATCAGGAGGAATTTCTCACTGAGCTTCATCGAAACCTGTCGTCATAGCAAAGCTCTGATAAAGTTTAGTGTTTACGCTCAGGTAAAAATATGTGATAAATGAATGTAACCAATAAAAACAGCAAGAAATATAAGATTTTCTTCTAAGATACTGAGACTTTGGGGCAGACGCACAGGTTGTCTCCCGGGTTGGGATGCTGCTGTTAGGTATTTCATAGACAATGCCTTTTGAAGTTGCAGCAAAAACCCTTGCTGGTTGGACATAATGAAATTACCTCAAAGGCCTATAACTACTAAGAATGAAAGTTAACGAACAAGGGCGTGAGCGTTAACAGACGGCTACGCTGACTCACATGTAACCCTAGTGAACTTCTAGTGCAGTGCAGTCGCTTTTATTTATGGGTTCAGTCTAGAATGCAGAATACCATGAAGGGAAAGGACTATTACACATGTCGACTACAACCCCAGCTCCCTCACAGGAACCTTGGCCGCGGGAGGGCGTCGATGCCGCAGGGCTGTTCAGTTCCTGGCGCTCATTGCCTGCAGAGGGAGGATGTGCTGCGCTAAACTGGCGCGTGCGCTTCCCGCTTCCATTTCTCAGCGCCAGGAGAGGCTGCTTGCAGTCTTAGTGGCGTCATTTAAGTTCGTTAATTTTGTGTGCATTCGTTAGCTCGTCAACTGCAATATCTCAGTGATAAGCATTCTCACAGGGTTAAAACAGATTTGAAAAGCACAGATCCACTTGTGTGTGGCTCTTGATTTTTGGGGGAGACTCAGAAAGGCGATGTTTCTGGGACACTGGACACGCTGATGAGTATCCAAGGTAGCTAGCAGGTCCTTCCTGGAGCCAAGTCAAGGGTCTAGACAGAAGGTCTGCAAATTATGTGCAAGCAGGTCATTGCTTCTCTCTCTCTCTTTTATCTTGGAATACTCTTCATTTATTTATTTTTTTAATCTTCATTGTTGAAAGTATTACATATGTCCCCCTTTCCCCCCATTAACACCCTCCAGCCCACCCCTGAACCTTGCCCCAGGCTCTCACCACCTAATTGGCCGTGCCCGTGGGTTATGCATATAATACATATAAGGTCTTTGGCTAATTACCTTCCACCCACCCATCCTCCCCCGTCTTCCCTCTGATAGTCCACAGTCTGTTCCAGGCTTCCACGTTTCTGGATTCTCTCTGTTCATCAGTTTATTTTGCTAATTAGATTTCACATCTGAGTGAGATCATGTGATCTCACTTAGCATGATACTCTCTAGGTCCCTCCATGCTGTCTCAGAGGGTAAGAGATCCTTCCGTTTTACTGCTGCACAGTATTCCATGGTGAACTAGTAAATGTACCACAACTTTTTCATCCACTCATCTACTGATGGGCACTTTCCAGATCTTAAATTGTGCTGCTGCGAACATAGGGGTGCATACATTCTTCTGATTGGTGTTTTAGGTCTCTTAGGATATATTCCTAGAAGTGAGTTCACTGGATCAAATGGCAGTTCCATATTTAATTTTTTTGAGGAAACTCCATACTGTTTTCCATAATGGCTGCACCAGTCTACATTCCCACCAGCAGTGGGAGTCCTAGGGCTCCCTTCTCACCACATCCTCGCCAGCACTTGTCATTTGTTGATTTATTGATGTTAGCCATTCTGACAGATGTGAGGTGATACCTCATTGTCATTTTAATTTGCATCTCTTGGATGATTAGTAACTTTGAACATTTTCTCTTATGTCCTTTGGCCATCTGTATGTCCACTTTGGAGAAGTATCTATTTAGGTCCTTTGCCCATTTTTTAATTGGATTGTTTGTCTTACTTTTGTTAAGTTGTATGAGTTCCTTATGTATTTTGGATATTAACCCTTTATTGGATGTATCATTGGCAAATATGTTCTCCCATAGAGTGGGCGCCCTTTTCACTGTGTTGATGGTTTCTTTTGCTGTGCAGAAGCTTTTTATTTTGATGTAGTCCCATTTATTTATTCTCTCCTTAGTGTGCTTTGCCCCGGGATATGTATCTGTAAACATATTGCTATGAGTGATGTCCTAGATTTGCTGCCTATGGATTTTTCTAAAATTTTTATGGTTTCTCAACTTACATTTAAGTCTTTTATCCATTTTGAGTTTATTTTTGTGTATGGTGTAAGTTGGTGGCCTAGTTTCATTTTTTTGCATGTTTCTGTCCAATTTTCCCAACACAATTTATTGAAGATACTGTCTTGACTCCATTGTATGCTCTTGCCTCCTTTCTTAAATATTAATTGAGCATAATGGCTTGTGTGAATTTCTGGGGTCTATGTTCTGTTCTATTGATCTATATGCCTATTCTTGTGCCAGTACCAGGCTGTTTTGATTATGGTGGCTTTGTAGTATAACTTTAAATCATTATTGTAATTTCTCCAACTTTGTTTTATTTTCCCTCGGGATTGCTGCAGCTATACAGGGTCTTTTTTGATTCCATATAAATTTTTGGAGTATTTGTTCTAAATCTATGAAATATGCTGTTGGTATTTTAATAGGGATTGCATTGAAGCTCTAGATTGCCTTGGGTAGTATGGATATTTTAATGATGTTGATTCTAAAAAAAAAGCTTCAGATACCCCACCACTAGTTGGCGCAGCGAACGTCACAGTGAACGCCACAACATCAGCCCAGCATCACGTGTCTCACTCGTTCACTTTATGATTTGACATACGAGTAATTTGAGTTACGAGCTCCGTCACGGAACGAATTAAACTCGTAAGTCAAGGCCCCACTGTATATTCTTCCACTTGTTTATGTCATCTTCTATCTCTCTTTTCAAAGTCTTATAGTTTTCTGAGTACAGGTCTTTTGCCTCCTTGGTTAAGTTTATTCCTCGGTATCTTATTATTATTGGTGCAATGGTAAATGGGATTTTTTGTTTAGTTTCTCTTTCTGAGGACTCATTATTGGTGTATAAAAAAAGCTATTGATTTTTGGGTGTTGATTTTGTATCCTGCTACATTGCCAAATTTATATATTAAGTCTAGTAGTTTTTTGGTGGAGTCTTTAGGTTTTGCTCTGTACAATATCATGTCATCTGCAAATAATGACAGATTTCCTTACTCCTTTCCAATTTGGATGCTTTTTACCTCTTCTTCTTGTCTGATGGCTGTGGCTATGACTTCCAGTACTATGTTGAATAAGAGTGATGAAAGCGGACATCCCTGTCTTGTTCCTGTTCTTAGGGGAAATGGTTTTAGTTTTTGCCCATTGAGTAGGATATTGGCTGTAGGTTTGTCATATTTGGCCTTTATTATGTTGAGATATGATCCCTCTATTTCCACTTCACTGAAGGTTTTTATCAAAAATGGATGTTGGATTTTGTTGAATGGTTTTTCTGCATCTATTGATATGATCATGTGGTTTTTGCCTTTCAATTTGTTTATGTTATGTATCACATTTATTGATTTGCAAATATTGTACCAGCCTTGCATCCCCGGAATAAATCCCACTTGATTATGGTGTATGATCTTTTTAATATATTGCTGGATCTGATGTGCTAATATTTTGTTGAGGATTTTAGCATCTATGTTCATCAGGGATACTGGTCTGTAATTCTCTTTCTTTGTAGTGTCTTTATCTGATTTTGGAATTAGGATAATGTTGGCCTCATAAAAGAGCTTTGAAGTATTCCCTCCTCTTGGATTTTTTTGGAATAGTTTAAGGAGTATAGGTGTTAATTCTTCTTTGAATGTATGGTAAAACTCCCCTGTGAAGCCATCTAATCCAGAGCTTATGTTTGCTGGGAGTTTTTTTGTTTGTTTCTTTTATTTATTTATTTATTTATTTTAATTACTGCTTCAATTTCATCAGTAGTTATTGGCCTATTCAGGTTTTCTGATTCTTCCTGATTCAGTTTTAGGAGATTGTATTTTTCTAGGAATTTTTCCATTTCATCCATGTTGTCCAGCTTGTTGGCATATAGTTGTTCATAGTATTTTCTTACAATCCTTTGTATTTCTGTGGTGTCAGTGGTTACTTCTCCACTTTTTTTATTGCTGTTATTTATTTGGGTCCGCTCTCTTTGTTTTTTGATGAGTCTGGCTAATGGTTCATTATCTTGTTTATCCTTTCAAAGAACAACCTCTTGGTTTTATTGATTTTTTGTTTTGTTTTGTTTTGTTTTTGTCTCTATGACATTTATTTCTACTTTAATCTTTATTATTTCCTCCGTTCTATTTGCTTAGGGCTTTTCTTGTTCTCCTTTTGTTCTTTAAGTTGTAGGGTTAATAGTTTATTATTAATATTCTTGTTTTTTAAGTAGGCCTCTAGTGCTATGAACTTCCCTCTTGGGACTGCTTTTGCTGTGTCCCATAGATTTTTGGTTGTTATGTGTTCATTTTCATTTGTTTGTAGGAAGTTTTTTATTTCTTTCTGATCTCATTGGTAATCCATTCATTGTTTAATAACATGCTATTTAGCCTCCAGGTGTTTGAATGTTTTTGGGTGTTTTTACTGTAGTTGATTTCTAATTTCATTCCACTGTGATCTGTGTAGATGTTTGACAAGATTTCCTCTTCTTGAACTTGTAGAGACTTACTTTATGTCCTAACATGTAGTCTGTCTTTGAGAATGACCCATGAGCACTTGAGAAGAATATATATTCTGTAGCTTTGGGGTGAAATGTTCTATAAATTTCAATTAAACCCATCTTGATCCTGGTGTGTCCTTTAGGGTCACTGTTTTCTTGTTAATTTTTTTTGTCAGGAAGATCTATCCAGTGAAGTCAGAGGGGTGTTAAAATTCCCTACTATGACTGTATTGTTGTCGATGTCTTCCTTAAAGTCCTCTAGAAATATATTTCTAAAAATATATTTAGGTGCTCCTATATTGGGTGCATATATGTTTACCAGGGTTATATCCTCTTGTTGGATCTATTATTATGTAGTGACCTTTGTTGTCTCTTGTGATGGCCTTCCTTTTGAAGTCTATTTTGTCAGATATGAGTATTGCTACACCAGCATTTTTTTTTTCTTTTACCTCTGCATTGAAAATTTTTTTCCATCCCCTCACTCTCATTCTGTGTGAGTGTTTTGTTCTGAGGTGGGTCTCTTGTAGATAGCATTTAGTTGGGTCATGTTTTCGTATCTACTCAGCTACCCTATGCCTTTTGATTGGAGCATTAAATCCATTTACATTTAAGGTTATTATTAATAGGTACTTATTTATTGCCATTTTGATTTTTTTCTTTTCTTGTTTTTTTTGCCTTTTTAATTCTGTATGCCTAGGTTTCTCTCTCTCTCTTTCTTCTCATTACAGCAGTCCCTTTACCATTTCTTGTAATGCTGGCTTGGTTGTGATAAACTCCTTTAGCCTTTTTTTTTTGTCTGGGAAGCTCTTTATTTGACTGTTTATTTTGAATGATAGCCTTGCTGGATATAGTAGTCTTGGTCTTAGATCCTTGCTTTCCATTTCCTTGAGTACTTCATGCCATTCCCTTCTGGCCTGTAGAGTTTCTGATGAGAAATCAGGTGTCAGCCTTAAGGGAGCCCCTTTGTAGATAACCCTTTGCTTTTCTCTTGCTGCCTTTAAGATTCTCTGTGTCCTTAGTTTTTGGCATTTTAATTTTGATGTGTCTGGGCATGAGCCCGTTTGGGTTCTTCTTGTTTGGGACTCTATGTGCCTCCTGAACTTGTGTGACTTTTTCCTTCATCAGGTTAGAGAACTTTTTTTGCCATTATTTCTTCAAACACATTCTCTAGCCCTTTCTGCCTCACCTGGCACACCTGTTATGTGGATATTGTTACGTTTCACATTACCCCACAACTCCCTTAAGCTGTCCTCCTGTTTTTTTAAATTATTTTTTTTCTTTTTGGTTCTCTGATTGAGTGGTTTTTTTCAACCCTGTCTCAAATTCACTGATCCGATTCTCAGCTTCCCCTAATCTGCTATGTATTCCTTCCAATGTGGTCTTTTTTTTTTAATTAAATCTTTATTGTTCAGATT
>NW_005370427.1:816320-825085 GCF_000412655.1 Myotis brandtii
GGGAAAACTTCTGTCCTCTGGAGAGGTGCTAATCTAGCCTTTGCCTGAGGTGATCCGGCAAATGGCTCTTCGCAGGGCTTGGGCAGGGTGGGATCAACAGGGCAGGCGGAGGGAGCAGTTATGGCTACTCTCAGTCCCGTTCCCAGAGGCTCTGCTTCTCAGAACCCCAGGAACCGCTGCAAACCTCGGAGAGAAAGCTGCCCTCAAGTTCCAACTGATGCCAGACAATCCCGCTTCTCCCGTTTGAGTCTGAGTCCCTAGAGACTCGCCCGGATCTGGAGCTCAGAGTCTGAGACTCCCTCCTGATTGAAAATGACAACCGCGTCCTCAGCCACCAGCCCGCTTTGCGCGCGCACCTCCGCACCTTTATATTTTCCACACTGCGCCTCCTCTGAGCCTCGGTATGCTGTTGTCTTTTCTTCTAGTTGAAGAGTCCCTCCTCAGCCAGCCTTCCTGTGGTTCTGGGTGATGTCCATTCCGTCTTTTAGTTGTATTTTTGAAGTGGTTGTTTGCGGCAGCAGTCTCCGGTGTTTACCTATGCCGCCATCTTGCTCAGTCTTCCCTAACTAAACTCTTAACTGACTTTCTTGATCCCATCTAAAGTGTGTGCCCAATGTGGTCTTTATTTTGCTATCTCATTCTTTATTTCTGTTTTCATAGTTACTATATCTTTTCTCATGCTGTTGAACATCTTACCATCATTATTCTGAATTCTATGTCAGATAAATTTTCTATCTCCACTTTATTTATGTCTTCTTCTGGAGAATTCTCTTGTTCTTTCATTTGGAGGTTATTTCTTTTTCTCCTCATTTTGGATGCCTGTTTGGGTTTGTGATTTTTAAGTAGATCTGATACACCTTTCAATCTCTAGTTAGGACAGTTTCCTTTTTAATATATTTTTATTCATTTCAGAGAGGAAGGGAAGGGAGAGGGAGAGAGAGAGAGAGAGGAGGTGGAGAGAGATAGACACATCAATGATGAGAATCATTGATCAGCTGCTTCCCATATGCCCCTTCCTGGGAATTGAGCCTGCAACCTGCGCATACACCCTTGACCAGAATCGAACCTGGGACCCTCCAGTCCACAGGCCAACACTCTATCCACTGAGCTAAACCGGCTAGGGCTCAATTGTTGTTTCTGACAAAGACAATGCCATCAGAGACAGCCTCCTCTTGCAGATTGATTGGATTTAGTCTTAAATAGCCCTCAGGCAATTGTCCACAGGTGTGAGCGTTTTTCCCATCAGGGTGGGGCACTTGCTTTGCCTGGAGGCAAATTGTTATTCTCAGTCTCTTAATGGGCCTCAGCAACTCCACACCATGGGACAAGGTGTTTCCCAAGGTGGGTAACCTGTCTTCCCCAGGCAAAACAGCCTAGATAGCAATTGTCTGCATGAGATAGATGACCTCCACAGTGTGAGGGAATGACTCAGCATATGAAACCAGGGTGTCTGCCTTCTGAGGTCTAATCCCAGAGCCCCCAACACTGGCTTCTGCTCACACAGCTCCAGTCCACTCTGCCTTCCCTCTGCCAGAGCACAAGGTGGATGGCTCCACAGCTTTTGTGCATTGCCCCTTTAAGAGGGTGTCTACATTAACAGTTGTCTCTTCCTGGCAGACTGCAACCCTGCTGCTTTTCACAGCCAGTTGTTACATGCATACCCTTCTCAGTTTTGGTGCTCTCTGATGGGGGGCCCGGCTTGGGGATTAGCCTCCAGAGTTCTCAGTGGCAACACCCCACATTTGAGATATCCTTCTGAAACGTCAGTCTCTATGCGGTCTCCACTTTCCATCCTTGGTTATGAGGGTTCTCTCCAGGAAGTCTTCAGTTGATTATTCAGGGAGTATTCCTATATTTTATTTTATTTTTTAACATATTTTATTGATTTTTTTACAGAGAGGAAGAGAGAGGGATAGAGAGTTAGAAACATCGATGAGAGAGAAACATCGATCAGCTGCCTCCTGCACACCTCCTACTGGGAATGTGCCTGCAACTAAGGTACATGCCCTTGACTGGAATTGAACCTGGGACCTTTCAGTCTGTAGGCCGGTGCTCTATCCACTGAGCCAAACCAGTTAGGGCATTATTCCTATATTTTAGTTGTAATTCTAGTTTGGTCCTGGAAGCATGTCTGTGCAGTATCCACTTACTCTGCTGCCATTTTTTTAAATATAGTTTTATTGATTTCAGAGAGGAAGGGAGAGGGCGAGAGAGAGATAGAAACATCAGTGATGATGAGATAGGAAGATGGTGGCCAGCAGAATGGCAATGACAGAGAGTGTGAATGAGTGAGTGAGGGAGTGAAAGGGGAATGTGTGGACGTGTGTGGTGTGTGTGTGAGTGAGGGACAGTTAGACCCTGCAGGACGTCCAGGGGCTGGCAGACCAGGCTATCCTAGACAGAGAGCCTCTGCTACTGCTGAAATCACTCCCAGGGTGGCCGGCTTGACAGAAACCACACCATCTTGAAGGAGAGAGCTGCTATGACTAGGAGCCCAGCCTCACCACCACCCAGACTGGCCTCGGACGCCATCCTGGGCCCTACAGGCACTCCAGCCAAAGATCTGCTACCTCAGCTGCAGACCCAGACACCCGAATTCCAGCCTCCCGGATGTGGGCTCCTGTGGGTCCCAGAGTGCGCTTTCTCCCGCCAGCCCACTGTGTAGTTCCCAAGCATCCTGCTGGTGAGTCTTAAACTGTTTCCCCGCCTGCCAAGCCTGCAGCATCGCGCCGGCCCTTGTGGTCCCGCAGGTGAGTTTCTGGCTGAGTTCCCTGTCTCCAAGACTGAGGAGTCGGCTCCTGCCCTGTAAGTCCCACAGGCAAGCCTCTGTCTGCATTCCCTGCCCCCAAAGACCAAGGTGTCAGCCCAGCCTTGCACATCCAGCCAGCGAGCTTTGGACCAGTGTTAGCAGGAATGGGGAGATAAAAAACAACCCCCAACAGAAAAAGAGGAATTCCCAGAAAAGAAACTAAATAAAACATAGGCATGCAATACATCAGAAAAAGAATTCAGAGTAATGGTCATACTGTTCATGAACCAGATGGATGAGAAAAATCAACAACTTATGTAAGAATCAGGAGGAAATAAAAATGATATAGCTACAATAAGAAACACAATGGAAATTTTCAACAGTAGACTAGAAGAAGTGGAGGACCGAATTACTGAATTAGAAGATAGGGCAGCAAAACACCCAATCTGAACAGCTATTAGAGAAAAAAATTAGAAAGCAGGAGGAGAGCTTTGGGACAAAATGAAACAAAGTAACATACATTTAATAGTCGTGCCAGAATGACAAGAAGAGGAGCAAGGATTAGAAAACCTATTTGAAGAAATAATGACAGAAAACATCCCTGATTTGGGAAAAAAAATGTCACACAAGCACAGAATCCCAAACAAGATGAACCCAAAAAGACCCACACAAGACATGTTGTAATTACAATGGCAAACGTTAATGACAGAGAATCTTAAAGGCTGCAAGAGAGAGACAGAAAGTTACGTACAAGGGATCTCCCATTAGACTATCAAATGATTTTTCAACAGAAACACATCAGGCCAGAAGGAAATGGAATGAAATATACAAAGCATTGCAAAGCAAGGGACCAAATCCAAGAATACTCTATCCAGCAAGGCTGTGATTCTAATTGAAGGGGAAATTAGGAACTTTTTAGACAAAGAAAGTCTAAGGGAGTTTATCACTACCAAGCCAGCAATGCAATAAATGCCAAAGGGGCTATTGTAAAAAGAGGAAATTAAAAAGGCAAGAAGGAATACAGGCACAAAGAATGAAGATGGCTACAAACAAGAACCTATCAATAATAACCATAAACATAAATGGATTAAATTCTCCAATCAAAAGACATCAAGTGGCTGAATGGATAAGAAAACATGACCTATACATATACTGTCTACAAGAGACCCAAATCAGAACAAGGGACTCACACAGACTGAAAGTGAAGGGATAGAAAAATATATTTCAGGCAAATGGAAATGAAAAAAAAGCTGGGGTAGCAATACTTATATCTCACAAAGTAGGCCTCAAAGTGAAGGCCATAACAAGAGAAAAGGAAGGCCACTTCATAATACTAAAAGGATTGATACAACAAGAGAATATAACTCTTCTGATAAACTATGCTCCAAATGTAGGAGCACCCAAATACATAAAAAACTTCTGGAGGATATCAAGGGAGAGATCAACAGCAATACAAGCATAGTAGGGGACTTTAGTACCCCATTGACATCACTGGATAAATTCACTAGACAAAAAATCATCAAAGAAACAGGAATCCTAAATGACTCACTAGATCAGATGGACTTAATTGACATCTTCAGAACATTTCACACACAAGCTACAGAATATACATTCTTCTCAAGTGCACATGGGACATTCTCAAAAATAGACCACATATTGAGACACAGGCAAAGTCTCTCCCAATTCAAGAAGATTGAAATCATATCAAGCATCTTCTCAGACCACAATGACATAATATTAGAAGAAAACTACAATAAAAACAATAAAAAATTCAAACACTTGGAAGCTAAATATAATACTATTAAACAATGATTGGGTTACCAAAGAGATCAAAGAAGAAATTAAAAACATCCTGGAAACGAATGACAATAAAAACACAAAAATCCAAAATCTATGGGACACAGTGAAAGCAGTCCTGAGAGGGAACTATCTAAAAAACAGGACTATCTAAAAAACAAGAAAAATTTGTAATAAATTATCTAACCCTACAACTTAAAGAATTAGAAAGAGAGCAGCAAGAAAAGCCCAGAGTAAGCAGAAGGAAGGAAATAATAAAGATCAGAGTGGAAATAGATGACATAGAGTCCAAAATAAACAATATAAAAGATCAATGAAACCAAGAGCTGGTTCTTTGAAAGGATAAACAAGATTGATGAATCTCTAGCCAGGGTCACCAAGAAGTAAAGAGAGAGGACCCAAATAAACAAAATCAGAAATGAAAGAGGCGAAATAACAACAGACCCCTCAGAAATACAAAGGATTGTTTAAAAAATACTATGAAAAACTCTATTTCAACAAACTGGATAACCTAGAAGAAATGTACATATTCCTAGAAATATATGACCTTCCAAAACTCAATCAGGAAGAATAAAAAAATCTGAATAGGCCAATAACTATGGAGGAAATTGAAGCAGTAATAAAAGAACAAAAAACAAACAAAAACAACAAAAAAAAAACAACTTCCAGCAAACAAAAGCCCTGGACCAGATGGCTTCACAGGGGAGTTTTACCAAATTCAAAGAAGAACGAAAATCTATCATTCTCAGACTATTCCAAAAAATTCAAGAGGAAGGAACACTTCCCAGCTCTTTCTATGAAGCCAGCATTACCATAATCCCAAAACCAGATAAAGACACCACAAAGAAAGAGAATTACAGGTCAATATCCCTGATGAACATAGATGTCCTAACAAAGTCCTAGCAAATCAGATCCAGCAATACATTAGGAAGATCATACACTATGACCAAGTGGGACTTATTCTGGGGATGCAAAGACGGTACAATATTTGCAAATCAATAAACATGATACATCACATAAACAAATTGAGAAATAAACATCACATAGTCATATCAATTGATGCAGAAAAAGCATTTGACAAAATCCAACATCCTTTCTTGATAAAAACCCTCAGCAAAGTGGAAATAGAGGGGTTATACCTTAACATAATAAAAGCCTTATATGGCAAACCTACAGCCAACATCATACTAAATAGACAAAAACTAAAACCATTTCCTCTAAGAACAGGAACAAAACAAGGATCCCCACTCTCACCACTCCTGTTTGACATAATACTGGAAGTGCTAGCCATAGCAATTAGACAAGAAGAAGAAATAAAGGGCATCCAAATTGGAAAAGAAGAAGTAAAACTGTCATTATTCGCAGATGACATGATATTGTACATAGAAAACCCTAAAGACTCCATCAAAAAACTATTAGACTTAATAAATGAATTCAGTAATGTAGTAGGATACAAAATTAACACCCAGAAATCTATTGCTTTTTTATACATCAATAATGAACTTACAGAAAGAGAAATTTAAAAAGCAATCCCATTTACCATTGCAACAAAAAAATTAAGATACTAGGAATAAACTTAACTAAGGAGGTAAAAGACCTGTACTCTGGGATCTCAATACCAGATATCAAGATGTATTACAAAGCCACTGTTCTCAAAACTGCCTGGTACTGGCACAAGAACAGGCATATAGATCAATGGAATAGAATAGAGAACCCAGAAATCGGCCCGAACCAATATGCTCAATTAATATTTGACAAAGGAGGAAAGAACATTCAATGGAGCCAAGATAGTCTCTTCAATAAGTGGTGTTGGGAAAATTGGACAGATATATGCAAGAAAATGAAACTAGACCACCAACTTACACCATACACAAAAATAAACTCAAAATGGATAAAGGACTTAAATGTACGACAGGAAACCATAAAAATTCTAGAAGAATTCAAAGGCAACAAAATCTCAGACATATGCCAAAGCAATTTCTTCACTGATACAGCTCCTAGGGCAGTTGAAACTAAAGAGAAAATGAACAAATGGGACTACATCAAAATAAAAAGTTTCTGCACAGCAAAAGAAACCATCAACAAAACAACAAGAAAGCCCACTACATGGGAGAACATATTTGCCAACATTATATCTGATAAGGGCCTAATCTCCAAAATTTATAGGGAACTCATACAACTTAACAAAAGGAAGATAAACAATCCAATCAAAAAATGGGCAAAGGATCTAAATAGACACCTTTCAAAAGAGGACATTCAGAAAGCCAAGAGACATATGAAAACATGCTCAAAGTCACTAATCATCCGAGAGATGCAAATCAAAACAACAATGAGGTACCATCTCACACCTGTCAGACTGGCTATCATCAACAAATCAACAAATGACAAGTGCTGGAGAGGATGTGGAGAAAAAGGAACACTTGTGCACTGCTGGTGGGAATGCAGACTGGTGCAGCCACTATGGAAGACAGTATGGAGTTTCCTCAAAAAACAAAACATGGAACTCCCATTTGACCCTGTGATCCCACTTCTAGGAATATATCCCAAGAAACCAGAAACACCAATCAGAAAGGATATGTGCACCCATATGTTCATAGCAGCACAATTCACCATAGCTAAGATTTGGAAACAGCCTAAGTGCCCATCAGTAGATGAATGGATTAGAAAACTGTGGTACATCTACACGATGGAATACTATGCTGCTGTAAAAAAGAAGGAATTCTTACCATTTGCAACAGCATGGATGGAACTGGAGAGCATTATGCTAAGTGAAATAAGCCAATTAGAGAAAGATAAATACCACATGATCTCACTCATTTGTGGAATATAATGAACAACATAAACCGATGAACAAAAATAGAGCCAGAGACAGAGAAGCATGGAATAGACTGTCCAAACTATGAGGGAAGGCGTGGGGTGAGGGTAAGAGATCAACCAAAGGACTTGTATGCAGGTGTATGAGCATTACCCATGGGCATAGTCACTAGAGTCACTAGGGGGTGAGGGCATTTGCTGGGGGTGGGAGTGGCAGGAGAGAGGTGAATGGAGGAAAAAAATAACATTGTAATAGCTAAGTATGGGCCAGGGGGTACTTGCAATATCAGGGCACTGCTCTGTAGAGTATATGATTGTCTGACCACAGTGTTGTGCACCTGAAACTAATACAGGATAATATTGAATGTGAACTACAATGGGGGGGAAAAAGATGGAATATTGTATGTTATATGTTTTTCATCATCATCATAATAATAATAATAATAAAAAGGAACATCAATTATGAGAGAGAATCATTGATCAGCTGTCTCCTGCACACCCTCTACTGGGGATCGGGCCTGCAACCCAGGCATGTGCCCTTGACCAGAATCAAATCTGGGACCCTTC
The DNA here is from genome assembly GCF_000412655.1 of Myotis brandtii. Classification (NCBI taxonomy): domain Eukaryota; kingdom Metazoa; phylum Chordata; class Mammalia; order Chiroptera; family Vespertilionidae; genus Myotis; species Myotis brandtii. Next base: position 824,248 of record NW_005370427.1, read on the forward strand.
AGTCTGTAGGCCAATGCTCTCTCTATCCACTAAGCCAAACCAGCTAGGGCACCATTTTTAATCTCTCTGTCATTGCTTCTTCGTAGAAACACAAATCCCTCGAGGAATGATGATTTGCATCTGCACCAAATTACATGTGTAAACTTTGGCTTGATTCAGAGCCCTCTCTTTAGAAACCCTTCTGCATTGATGTTTCTGGTGGTGCCTTAATCAGAGGGAGCTTCCGATTTTGTATTCACATGAAACTGTTCTAGCAATTGGTCCAAGCATTTCCTGAGAAGAGAATGGTAAGAGTCGGGAAAAGATTATAAACTATAATTGGAGACATAGCACTAATTTGTTAATGTTTATCTTTTAGAAATATTTGCATAGAATCATTGTCCCTGGAAACCTAGGATAAACTGTGGTGGCGCTTACATGTGAGGTTCCAGTATTCATTTTCATTTATTTATTATTTATACACCACCTTCTTCCAAAAGGGATTTGAAAGCAGCTTTTCCACAGAGACCTGTGGCGAAGCTCTGAAAACTGTCGTTAAAGGTTAACGAAGGAAAGCCTGGCTGCTGGGCCCTGAGGGAGCCTGTGCACCTGGTTTCTGAGCGACGCGGCCATGGTGTGTTGGGTCAGACGGTTTGCTTCTCAGAAATGCACGATGTAAAGGCCCCTTGCATGAGCCTCTGCGGACGGCGGTCTCTCGGGGCACGTTGTCCAGACCCCCAGCTTTAAATGAGCCAGTGCTGTCCTCCTGTTCCCTCAGGTCCGCCGGACAAGACCCCCCCACCGACCAGACCTCTGCCCACAGCGCCCCCGCACCGCTCCGTGCCCCCAGCCCCCCCCC
>NW_005370427.1:825126-839928 GCF_000412655.1 Myotis brandtii
GCAGGAACGACAGGCCCAAGCCGCCGCGGCCGCCCACCGGCAGGCCTGCTTACCCTGGGGCCAAGCCCAGCATCTGCGAAGGCAACTTCAACACGCTGGCCGTCCTCCGCCGGGAGATGTTTGTGTTCAAGGTAGGAGCTGGGTTTCTCGTTTCACGGGCAGTTGAAGGGTCCACGGTGTAGCTTTCGAAAATCAGTCCTCGTGCCTTCTAACGCCACCTTCCCAGACGGCTCACAATCAGAAGGTTCACAAAAGTGTCTTAAAAACTAAAGGCACCCATGGGCGTCAGCGTCCAGCAGAGACACGGCACCACCTATTGCCGGGCGCACTCACCGGAGCCGCCGAGGTGCTGGGAGCTGAGGGTGAGGAAATGCCGCCCTGGGAACAGACGGCCAGCCCAGGGGACACCCCGCGAGGAGCTGCCTGGCAAGGTCCCGGAGGCGCCAGTGCAGGCCCCTCTGGAGGAGATCCCTGTCATGGTGTCCAGGAGAGCGCTGACCTGGTCTCCTGGGGCCTGTGAGCTGATTGTTCTCCACGAGGCGTCCCTCTCATTTCACACACACACACACACACACACACACACACACACACACACACTCTGCTTCTGTGCTTACCTAGTTCACATTATCTCTTAAAGGTTAGAAGCTAAAACAGTTTCTACGTTTTGATAAATGTGCTTTTTAATGCCATCGGTTCTCAATCACACCAATACACAGTGTAGTAAAGGAAGTCACATAATATTGAAACGTGAATATAGAATAATACTGAAAAGTCATTTTCTCCCTCAATATTTGTAAACTGATCTTAAAGATTAATGAAAAATATGTTTTACGTTAGCATTAGAGTATTAAAAGAGCCACATTTTTACCAATAGCATCCATTTAAAAATAATGTGCCCTCATTTTTGGTGCTCACAAATCAATAAATAGTGAAATATTTTCCGACTTATGCAGGGTTTCCTATCCGCCAGGGGCTGTACGTAGAAAGACAGATTTCATGTAATGTTTACAGACAGAGCGCTCTGCTCCCTTCCTGGTGCGAGGGTGTGATTGGTGGAACGTGCACCCGGCTCGCCGCCCCCGGGGCTGATTCCCGCGTTCTGGAAGGTCCTGCAGCGCTCCAGCAGCGTCTCCCACCCACTTTAAGCAGATTAATGAATTACGATGCAAGGAGTCCAATAAAAAGCTTATGAGGTCATTTCTGTTTATCCTGCAAGTCGCCTGATGACAAGCGAAGGATTCTGCTTCCACCCTTTTGGCTGAGTTTTAACTCCCGTCGTTACCCCGCAGTATCATAGTGTGTCACCGACGTGCCCACCTTATCGTGGCGGGCACGGAGTCTGGGTTCTGAGACCCTGTTAGACCCGTTAGACCGCACTCTCGGAGGAGACGCGGGTCTTCATGTCTGACGGTCCTTTTCGCCGACTCCCTGCTCTGCTCACTGGGAGCCGAGTGAGGAGTGAGCCCTTGACGAGGTGCCGGTCCAGGATCCGGGGAATAGAAGGTCCCTGGGCCACCGCTCGGGGAGCACGCAGGAGCCGCTATTTCCGTTAGCAAGACAGGTGTGTGAGAATCACCTGTGTTTGAATTCTTCTCGAAACCCCGCCCCCCCCCGTTAACTTCATCAAAACTCTACAGCAGCGGTCGCCAGCCTTTCGGACCTCACGGACACCAGTGGCGCTCAGACCACCGGTTGGTGACCTGCTCTACAGGAAAGAGCTTCTAGCCTCTCCCGGAAGTTAACTTCTGGTTCCACGGGTCTCTGCTTTTTTCTAAGAATTACTTCTGTTGAAGATAACTTCTGGCAGGCGTTCCATTCTTTTACGCTCCACCTGCCGATGGATTTGTCACGTAACTTCATAATTTCTGAACTCATCCCCCGGTTCACACGAGCAGCAGCATGTGCCGGAGCGTCCCGGGCACCATGGCCCTGCCCGGAGCTCGTGCTGCGGGAGCGAGGCAGGCGGGAGCTTCAGTTCTTGTAGGATCAGGAGAAACAGGCCACACTGGCTACGCGGAGTCTAATTTCCTAGGCACGATAAGGAGATTAGCGTTTGGTGTACTGAGAAGTCCGTGTGCTGAGGGAGACAATATAGATATGGTAATGGCAGCACAAAGTAACCAATGATACAACTCAGAAATTCGGAAGATTTGATCAAAGGGAAGAGAGCGTGCTGGGGAGACCCCCTCTTAGCTCACAGGCCCCGTGGACTCTGGGTCATTCACATGTGCCTGGGTGTATGCTGGGCATTTTAATCTCAAAAACTTGGAGTAAAAATGCAAGGTGGATGCTGGTCTCTGACTTACAAATGAGAAAACGGAGAATCAGAAAAGCTGTCCTCCGCCCCGTGACCAGGTTTGTAAGCAGTCCTTGATCACGGGTCTCCTGATTCCAGACTGTGTTTCTCACACTCAGGCTCACCACCAAAAAGAGTTAAGGGCAGTTTCCAGAGAAAGGTGAGCTTCACAGTCTACTTCAGCCAGTGAGCGTGCAGGAAATCTGCACTGAGCCCCTACTGTGGGGGCTTGGGCCTGGCGATGCGGTGCAGACAGCGCCAGCCAGCCCTGCCGCCCCGAGCCCACGTCTGGTTTTCTGCGTGGATGGTCCCACGTCCACTGAGGACGGGAACGCCTGCCGGGATGGAGCCCCAGGTTCTGTTTCCTGTGTCGCTGACTCTGGTCTGATTGCTCCCTGGTACCCACACAGGCCCAACGACCTTGACCTCGAATGAGTGTCATGCCCCCAAACCTGGTCTTCCTCCTGGACTCAGGGCTGCCCTGCTCCCTGCCTTCCGCAGACGCAGCCTGACTGCTCACCGTTTGCTCCTGATTCAGGGTCCCTTTGATATTTTAGGGTCACCCACTATTTGATGTCACTCTTTCTAGTGTAGCTTGATTTTTTTACTTTTTTTCACTATAAACTCTCAGCACAGATTAGAAGCCACATTATCTCCTCAGCCCTCACCCCGCTCTGGTTTCCATGTCTCTAGTGAGAAAGCTCGCTGGCTCTGTCCTCAGCTCCCTCCTCACGCGTCTGTCCCAACCTCTCCCGGGACTCTTCAGCCAGAGCCTCTTCGCGAGATTTTGCTGTTCACTGACTGCCTCAGCCAGCACGCCCTACTTCCTGTTCTCTCCGTGTCTCTCACCATGGTGTGTCCATCGACGGCAGTGCAGGCATCTCAGGGCAGGGCTGGTTCACTGGCTTCCATGGGGCTCGAGCGGATGGGCTGGGCTCGGGGTCACGCCCTTTAATTGAACCCAGCGTCTCCTGTGGATGCAGCACTGACCTGGTGCGACGGTATCGACAGTGCTCCGTGCTGCTTGGGGTCAGTCCCTGCCCAGAGGTTTCCAGGACTATTCTTTACTCAAATTCTATATGTATCATTTTTAGGTTAAAAAAAGACAATCTTGACATAAATAAAAACTAATATCATCAGGCAATACTGTTTTCTTATCAGAGAGGAAGCTTCCTTTACAGCAGGAGTTTCCCGTAATTCCTGGTGGCCGCGCAGGGCATCTGATGACACTGGGATCAGCTCAGCGCCAGGTGCGCTCACCTGAGTGCTTCCCTTCCGTCGGGGAACAGAAATGAAGCCCACTTTCTCCTTGGTCACGTAGGAGGATGAAGCTCTGACTCCCTGCAGCTTCGTCGCCTCTGGGACGGGCACACCTGCACAGGGAGATGAAACTCCACACGGAAAGCCACTCTGTCCTTGGGAGAGGGGGGTGAAGGCAGTGCTGGCGTGTCCGGGTGCTGCCTGGAGACACGTGGCCCAGGGAAGCTGCTCAGCCTCCTTGGGGCGGATGAGGACGGGCAGTGAGCCCCTTTGTGGCGTGAGGAGGCAGCAGGAGCACTCGGCGGCATTTCAGTGCCCAGGCTCGGGTGTACATGAAAGGATGCAGCCTAACTAGAGTCATCCTGAAGCCAAGAAAAGGAAGAAAACTCTCCAACGCCTGGAGTTCTTTTAGTGCAAAAGAAGGACCCTCCCAGCTTTGGGCCAGCTCTTCAGACCAGGGCCTGGGGCCCCTCGGAGCCTCAATCTGCCCCCAAAGGGAGGTGAGGGTCTGCGCACAGCGTCCCAGGAAGCACACGTGTCTCTCTGGGGTTTTGTGAGGCTATTAAACACGCAGCCGCTCTCCAAGTTCCTTGGTAGCCCCGGCTGTTCATCTGTTGCAAGACACTCTGGCATGTATAAATATTTAAACCAGGGAGCTGCCCACCACCGTTATTTACAAACTAGAGGCCCGGTGCATGAAAATTCATGCATTGGAGGGGGGTCCTTCAGCCTGGCCTGCCCCCTCTCATAGTCGGGGAGCCCTCAGAGGTGGGAGGCAACCCAGAAATCAGGGGAAGGTGATGCCCCCGTCACACCTCTGCTGCAGCCACTGCCAGCAGCGCAAGCCTCGGCCGGCCCTAGTTACCTAAGCCTCGGGCGGCCTCAGGCGTCTGCTGGGCAGCCAACATGGGAGGATTGCCTGTGCCTCGGGCCAGCCCTGGGCGGCTGGGGGGCTGAAGGCAGGTCCAGCCGCACCGTGGACCTGCCACTCCCCCACAAGCAGGGCTGAGGGGACTAGGCGCCGCCATCTTTTGTGACAGTGTGATGGTCAATTTGCATATTCCCTCTTTATTAGATAGGATTGTGAGATAGTGTAACTGAAAAGTTCCATAGAAATCAACTGGACTAGCAGCGCCTGGTCGTTGGCTGCATTCATAGCAACTTACTCCACCAGCACAGCTTCTGCTCCAACTCTGTCCTCTCCGCGCTTCACTCCCACCATGGAGGTTCTTGACTGTTTTATTTTTTTTAATTCTTCTATATGTGCTTCTTATGCTGCTTTAAAGTTTCAGAGCATTTTATATATATTGTTTAGGTGATTATCTAAAAGAACTATAGACAATATCCATAGCAAATGAAGACTAAAAAAGTATTTCAGGTATAAACTGCAGCATTAGTCTGTCTTGCAATAGACTGTTTCCACAATAACAGCCCATGCACAGTCATTCACTCTGAAAAGAATGAAGTGACTCTAAGATGAACAATGGTGCTCATTGCTGCTTTCTTGCCAGTAGAACACATTTTGCAAGCAACCCAAACTATCCAGGACTATCCAGTAGCATGGTGATGGCAGAGCATATAGTCCATCCACTCAGTGGAGTGTAATGCAGTCATTTGGAAGTTTAAAGTTGGAGATTATATGAAAAACAGTGAGACACGATTATGATGGATATGCAAATAAAATATAGCAAAATATAAAAATGTATGTATCATAAATTGCATTGTTTGAAATATGTGTGTTGACAAGGCATGGAAATTATAACAAAATGATGTTAGGCAAACTGAAGATTGATGGAATTATGAGTGGATTCTTAAACCGTGTACTGTTGTGATGATGAATAGACACTTAATAGCTTAAAATATAGTGGTATTAAAGCCCAGCTGGTGTGGCTCAGCGGTTGAGCATTGAAGGAAGTCAGGGCTTGATTCCCCATCAGGGCACATGCCTGGGGTGTGGGCTTGATCCCAAGTGTGGGGCGTGCAGGAAGCAGGTGATTGATGATTCTCTCTCATCATTGGTGTTTCCATCTCTCCCTCTCACTTCCTCTCTGAAATCAATAAAAATATATATTTTTAAAAAAGATAACTGTCAGTTGGAATATAAGTGATGGTGAAGCCGAATCATTTTCACAATTATAGGTGGGCAGACACTGCTAAAGTTTTCATTGGAATTTTCCCTCGACCGTGACTAGGCATGTCCTGTTCAACCTGCAGGGACAAGTGTGATAAGCAAGTCAGCCTGGCCAGCGGGGATGTCTGCAGGGGGGCCTGCCGTCTCCATAGCAATGGCCTCTGGGGAGTCAGCTGATGTTTGTTTTTCTAGTTGTGTTGTTTTGTAGGCACCAAGGTGAGAATTTATTCAGTTTACTATAGAAATGCTTTTAAAATTATGCAAAGTGTCAAGATACTTGGCAGTTAACCCAGAGAACTTAATTAATTTACTAGATTCAGCGCAAAGTAGTGCAGGAAGTGGCAGGCGGCCGGGGAGGAGCCTGAGCCCCGGCTGGACTCAGCGCCCCTCCCACTCATCCTGGCCCTGCTGCTGCTCAGGTGCGCAGGGGGGTGTCCGCCACCACAGCTGCACTTGCCAGCCATGAGCCCAGCATCTGGCACCCATTTGTCAGCTGAGTGGCACTCTCGCTGTGGGCACGCACTGACCACCAGGGGGAAGCTGCTACGTTGAGCATCTGCCTCCTGGTGGTCAGGCGCATCATAGCTACCAGCCGGTCATCCGATCGTCCAGTCACTAAGGCTTTTATATATATAGATGCCGCTGCAGCTGTCATTTAGGGAAGTTTGTCAGCTCAGCGAGCACAGTAGGCAGTAGACTGAGGCACACACAGTGTGTGGCGCGGGAGTGAGGGCAGCAGCTACCCTGTCAGAGTCCGCAAGGCCCTTCCTGCCCATCAGCGCCCACAGCTCGCGTGGGTGGCCGTGGGGACCGCCGCAGAGTGTGGGGCTGCATTCCTTAGCACCCTTGCTCCTGAGGGCCACCCACCCCCTCTTGTATGATTTTTTTTTTTAATTCTGTAATTCAACCAAGTGTAGACTGGCTACCAAATAAGAGTGAGGCCCTGAGCATGACCTGATGGCAGGACCGGGAGATGTGGCCTCGGGGCGGGGTACCAGTCACTGACCACCACCTGCACGGTGACTGCAGCCACAGGCAGGGCACAGGCGCAGGGCAGGCACACAGGGCCACACCGGGAGGGAGCTGTGGGGCCTCTCCTGGCACCTGTGAGAACCACGCAGAGTTGCCAAGCTTGGGGGGGAGGAGATGGTGCCGTGAAGCTGAATGAAGTCACTTTGGACCTCAAGGCAAGAAACTGAGCAACAGCTGGAGAGACATGGGGGGTGGGGGGGAGGCGCCACATCACCAGGGTCCTGCGTGCCCGGTGGGAAGCCCGAGGCTTGTTCTGCAGGCAGACCCACCAGCAGTGACCAGGTGGGGACAGGGTGCAGGGCACCGAGCTCAGGAGAGCGTGGAGCAGATGTTGGCTGTGGAGACACGTGAGCCAGCAGAGCCGGGAGGAGCAGGGCTGGGATTTGAGGATCAGGACAGCGAGGCTCTAAGAACTGCTGCTCTGGAGCCAGAACTGGGCCCGAACCAGAGGGTCAGCGTTGGATTTTTTAAATGAGGTCTCACCTGTAAACCTCACAGGCGCTGGAGTTGTGGGGGAGCCAGAGGCCCAGGCAGGAGGCCTCCCGCCAGCGTTGGGTGAGAAATATCCGAACATGGAACTTCGTTAAAGAAGTTCCAGCCTCTCTCTCCTCCGTACGTACAGTTTTTACTGAAACTGTATTCAGAAAAAAAGAGGCATCGCATAGTTAATCTGCCCTGTTGAAGGACAGGAGTTTTACTGGGAATTACATGGTGGTTGCTAAGCCACATCCCACCTGGAACAGTGTGTGCTGGGCCACACCCCGCCTGGAACAGTGTGTGCTGGGCCACATCCCACCTGGAACAGTGTGTGCTGGGCCACATCCCACCTGGAACAGTGTGTGCTGGGCCACATCCCACCTGGAACAGTGTGTGCTGGGCCACATCCCACCTGGAACAGTGTGTGCTGGGCCACATCCCACCTGGAACAGTGTGTGCTGGGCCACATCCCACCTGGAACAGTGTGTGCTGGGCCACATCCCACCTGGAACAGTGTGTGCTGGGCCACACCCCGCCTGGAACAGTGTGTGCTGGGCCACATCCCGCCTGGAACAGTGTGTGCTGGGCCACACCCCGCCTGGAACAGTGTGTGCTGGGCCACATCCCGCCTGGAACAGTGTGTGTGTGTTTCCTGGCTACACTACAAGCTAGTGAACCACAGGTCTTCATGGTCAGAACATGAAGCAAAGACCGTTTAAATCCTGGAACTGAAGCTTACAGCAGCTGATGTCAGAGCTGGCCCCTTGGGTCCCCTCAGCCATCACTTCCCCAGTCAGAATTCTGAAGTCCCTTAGGACAGAGAAACCTTTATGCTGAATCCTGAAACTTTTCGTGTGACTGGTTAAGATATTTTTATTGTGCATATCAACCTCACCCCCTATGATCCAGTAAACAAAAGATCAAATAGAAGATCAAAAATAAATTATAGGATTAGAATTCCGAATAAGTATCTAGAGATTGAATATCATGAACCATTCCATAAGTTAGACTTTGTGAAAATAATTCATTATGGGTATATCCCTTATTTCAGTCTTTCTAAGAAAAAACAATCAATATTAAAGCAGGTGCACCCACTTCCCACACTTCACCTGCTCGGGTTTCCTCGGGGCGTTAGGACCTGAGCTCACAGGCGCTGGTCATTGCTCAGGAGATTGAACTGGTCCCCAGTGTCCCCAAGAGATGCCACCGTCTCTCGAGTGGGTCCCCGCCCGGACGGCCGACCTCACCTCGCGCAGCTGGCTCTCGGGGCCTCTCCCGAAGGGCAGGTGTGTGTACAACGTGTCACTTTGGGTGACTAACGTCAGAAATAAAGTTGGAGACGAAAAATGACAAAGACCAAATTGGGAGAGAAAAGCAAACGTTTATTGGAACAAGTGCCCTTATATTTCACAAAAGCTGATTTCCACCGCGATGCCTTCAATGGCCATTTCCCGCCCAACACCCTGATTGATTTATCCGTGTGAGAAATATTCATACGGGCCTGCCCCGCTCGGCCTCCGAGGGTCTGGGGCATCACAGCGCGTCATGCGGGAGGGGCCGTCACAATGTCACAATCCAATGAATGTGCCTCATGTGCCGCCGAGGGCAGCGGGAGTGAGGCAGGTGCGGGAGCAAGACAGGCGCGGGGCTGCTCCAGTCTGGGGGGGGAAGGAGGGTCCCTGGGAAGACAGGATGACCCTGTGGTTTAACCAGCAACACAGAGACAGGAAAGGCACCCCAGCTAAGCACGCAGCTAGGCCTCTGGAAGGGGTGGTCTGGGCCTCGGCCTGTGCTCCCTCCCAGGGTTCAGCGGACCCCACCTGCAGGGCGGTAGCCACACCCCACGCCCCCATCAGTGTGATGAGTGGGGCTGGAGGATGAGGCGGTGCGGGAGCAAGACAGGCGCGGGGCTGCTCCCAGTCTGGGGGGGAAGGAGGGTCCCTGGGAAGACAGGATGACCCTGTGGTTTAACCAGCAACACAGAGACAGGAAAGGCACCCCAGCTAAGCACGCAGCTAGGCCTCTGGAAGGGGTGGTCTGGGCCTCGGCCTGTGCTCCCTCCCAGGGTTCAGCGGACCCCACCTGCAGGGCGGTAGCCACACCCCACGCCCCCATCAGTGTGATGAGTGGGGCTGGAGGACTGGGTGAAAAGAGGGAGGTTAGAAGTTACAGAACAGTCAGGGGACCGACATGCAGCATGGGGAATAGTCAGCGTGTTGTTGATGATGCAGTTATGTGACATCGATGGCTGTGTGCTGGACTCGCCAGGGGTCACTTCGTAAAGTATATAAATGCCTAACCGCCATGCTGTACACCTGCAACTAAGTGAATGTCTCTGTAATTGAACATTTGTTTCAAAACTTAAAAATAGTTACAGTGTTTCTGCTAAAGACGGGCGCAGGAAGCATAAATGCCCAAAGCCCATCTCAGCGGACGTTCTCCCGTGCCTTGGACCCCGGCTGCATTTAGGAATTATTTGATTAGCAACACAGCAGCCATGAAACCAATCAGTGTGGACGGGAGCGTCACAGCATCGCCCAGCACAGCGCAGGTGGCCACGGAGGTCCCCAGCACACATGCACACACATGCACACACGCGTACATACATGCACACACATGCACGCACACACACACACACACACACACTGGGTTAGAGCCGTCACTGTCGTGTGACAATGGCGTTGTTTGTTGAGGATGTTCTTTGAGTGTAAGGAAGGCACTTACCTGCTGAGCTCCCCACTTCAGTACATACATCCCAGCCACACGGGGCGCAGAGGACTCCCCAGAGCACAGCAGAGGAGGCAGCGAGGCCCTGGTAACCCCCTGTTGTGGCAACAGCCTCCTGACCCCGAGCCCCGCCCTCAGGATCCCCAGCTCCTTGCTGAGTAATTGCCGGGGCTTCTCTGCCAGCCCACCCTGTCTCTCAAGCAACCTCTCGTTCCCTGGCCCTCGCCTCCTTTGTTGCCCGCTCACAGTGTCTCCCTGGGCCCATCCCTCGTGGCCGCCTCTGCTCCCGCCTCGCCGCTCCGAGCTGCAGGGCAGAGGGCTCTGACTCGGTTTCTCTCCGTGTGGGTCACTGCTCACTGCCCCAGGCTTTCGGCCCCCAGTTTCCTCAGCCCTGTGGGCAGTTCTGGGGGAAAGAATATGACCAGAGAGGAAGCTGAAAGCCGTACTCCACGGCACCATTGAACCTCGGCCTCCGCCTGTGTCACATGAGACTCCTGTCCGCCGGCCACAGCAGGACCCGGTCATGGCCCGTTGGCCTGGGACACCACTGCATGCTGTGGGGACAAACGGCAGGTCACCCAGCGGGCAGGGCTTCCTCGAAATGTCCCCGATGCCTGTGCTGAGTGTTTAAGGAAATGGAGGAAGAGAGAATGAGGAGGCTCCCGGGAGGGAAGGATGAGCAGAGGGCGGTGACAGGGGTGGTGTCCCACAGAGGGCAGGGCTCGGGGCGGACAGCCTGGAGGGTTCCTGTGGGTCCAGCCCTGCACCCGGCCATGGACCGCTGGCTCTCGGTCCCTCGCCGGCTGTTCCTCTCTGTCTGGGGCTCCCCGCTGGCCAGGGCTGCCAGGGGTATGTCCCAATGGCACAGGGGGCTCCAGCCCCTGGGAGGCAGGGAGCATGAGCAAATATTCAGAGAACAACAGGTCAATGAAGAAAATAAAACATGATAAATGTATAGAAAATGATCGAGGTGACTACTTGGATTCGATGTTTAAAAATTTAAGTTGGATACACTGCCCTGGGTACATCGAGTCAAAAGAGCCTACACTTTATCCAGCAGGGACTTAGTTTTTATTGTAAATGTCACATTGTTCTTTGGGTCAAAGCCAAAGGGATGGGCCCTGGCTGGTATTGCTCAGTGGATAGGGCATTGACCTGCAGACTGAAGGGTCCAGGATTCTATTCCGGTCAAGGGCACATGCCCAGGTTGCAGGCTCGGTCCCCAGTGGAGGGCACGCAGGAGGCAGCTAATCAATGATTCCCTCTCATCACTGATGTCTCTCTCTCTTCCTCTCCCTTCCTCTCTGAAATCAATAAAAATATATTTTAAAAAACACCAAGGGATGGGAATTCTTGATCGGTGAGCTAAGGACCCCGCGGTCTCCGCTCAGGACCGTCACTGAACGGGGACCCCACTTTATTCTTTTAACATCCATCACCACACACAGTTACAGAATCTGTCTTTTTTTTTTGTTGTTGAATTTACTGGGGTGTCATTGGTTAATAAGATTACATAGGTTTCAGGTGTACAATTCGATATACATCCTCTGTATATTGCATTGTGTGTCCACCACCCCCTTCCCCAACCCCTTTCCATCTGGTAGGAAATGACCACACTGTTGTCTGCATCTATGAGTTTTTGCTTCTCTTTTCTGCTTAATCCCTTCACCTTTTTCATCCAGCCGCCCAGCCTCCCTCCCCTCTGACAGCTGTTAGTCTGTTCTCTGTGTCTATGAGTCTGTTTCTATTTTGTTTGTTAGTTTATTGTTCATTAGAGACATAAACGTTAGACTCAAAACCATAAAACTCTCAGACACTTCTCGTAACCATATTTTTTTCTGATATATCTCCTTGGGCAAGAGAAACAAAAGAAGAAATAGACCCATGGGAGCACATCACCCTCACACGTGTTTGCACAGCCAGGAAACCATCACCAAATAGCCCCCTTCACAGGGCCCTATGGGAGCAATAGGCGGGCAGTGACCAAGACTGGGGTCCGCGCTCACGCTTTCTCAAGATCACTTGGTCATTCTCCGCGACCGTGTAGTTCATCGCCCCAGCAGGACACAGTGGATGGTGACAGAGGACTCCACGACACCTCAGGGCCCTGGGTGCAGGTGGGGGCAGGCGCCATCCCCGCCCTGTGGTGCTCACCACCCCTCCTGCCTCCGGCTCAGAAGCTGGCTCCCTCCACCTGGCAGGGCCTGGGCTGCACCCCCTCCCCCCTCCCCCCGGGGAGGCCCTGGGTGTAACCTCAGTGCCGGGATGAGTGCTTCTCCATTACCTTTGGAACCCCCTGTGGGTCAGCTCTGGGAGGGCGGCTGGAAGCCCCGGGAGAGTGGGGGCAGGTGTCTTGCTGCTCAGGGTGTGCGAGGCAGCGCGGCCTCGGCTCGGGCCTGGGCGATGCTGACGCCTCCTGTGCTTGGCTTGCAGGACCAGTGGTTCTGGCGGGTGAGGAACAACAGGGTCATGGACGGGTACCCCATGCAGATCACTTACTTCTGGCGTGGCCTGCCCCCGGGGATCGACGCGGTGTACGAAAACAATGAGGGCAACTTCGTCTTCTTCAAAGGTGAGGCGCCCCTGCCCTGTCCGCTGCACCCTCAGGAGGTGACCCGGCACTCCTGCTGGTGGAAGGGACCACTTGTGCTGCCTAGAAACACAAATTCAGTGAAGTTAAATTTTAATTCTTTCATTTATGTTTTTCCATGTGGTATCCCATGTACAAGTCAAATTTGTAGACTTTTTAGACTTTGCTTAAAAGCACCAAAAAAAGTAAAATGGATGAATGGATGAATGAATGAATGAATGAATGAATGATTTAAAACACATTTTTCCTGCCCTGGTCAGTAGTTCAGTGGTTAGAGCAGGGGTCCTCAAACTTTTTAAACAGGGGGCCAGTTCACTGTCCCTCACCGTTGGAGGGCTGGCCTATAGTTTAAAAAAAAACTATGAACAAATTCCTATGCACACTGCACATATCTTATTTTGAAGTAAAAAAACAAAATGGGAACAAATACAATATTTGTATTTGCATGTGGCCTGCGGGCCGTAGTTTGAGGACCCCTGGGTTAGAGGGTCAGCCAGCACACAAAAGGGTCTCAGGTTCGATTCTGGTCAAGGGCATGTGCTTGGGTTGCAGGTTCAATCCCACGTGTGGGAGGCAACCAACTGATGTGTCTCTCTAGCATCTGTGCTTCTATCTCTCCCCCTCTCCCGGTCCCTCCCTTCCACTCCCTCTAAAATAAATGGAAAATTGCCCAGCCCATGTGGCTCAGTGGTTGAGCATCGACCCATGCACCAAGAAGTCCCCAATTTGATTCCCAGTCAGGGCATGTGCCTGAATTTTGGGGCTCAATCCCCAGGGTTGGGGTGTGTGTGCAGGAGGAGCCAATAGAAGTCTCTCTCATCGATTTTCTATCTCTCCCTCTCTCTCTAAAATCAATAAAAACATTTAAAAGGAAAAAAAATCCTACTTTAAAATCAATGGAAGAAATATCTTCCAGTGAGGATTAACAACAACAACAAAAAAACAACCAACAATCTAACAAAAAGCCATTTTTCCATGAAGTAAGGGGTTTGGGTTTCTTTTTAAAAGATTTTTGAAGTTGCTTGCTGTTTTATGCAATGAAATCTAGTTCACTTCTCAGACTTTGCTTGATTTAATCAGTTTATATTAAATAGTTTACAATAAACTAGGAAATTGCTCATGAAGGATTCACTCCATCCTGTGGGATGCATTGTTTGCTGTTTGCCTGAGTGGCAGGTGTTGCTGGTGGAGCTGCTCAGGGCCTGGCACGCAGGGTGAGCGCAGAGGACTGGCCCGCCGTCCCCAGCACTTGCTCTGCTCAGAACAATAACCTCAGGTCTGTGGGGCCGGGCAGAGCCGGGCTGAGCCGGGCTGAGCCGGGCTGAGCCGCCGCAGGCTGTGTGCAGCGTGGCTGAGCCAACCCCAGGAGCCAGGTCCAGACCCAAAGGACAGAAATGAGCTTAAACAGGCAAAGACAAGGGGCTCCTGACAACAACAGCAGCAAATAGCAGTCACCTCAGGGTCAGCGCTTGTAGCGAGGCTGAGGGAAACGAGACGTGGCCTTTGGGGCAACTGGCACCAAGTGAGGCTGAACTTCCAGGCGAAGGCAAGAGTCCTTACAATTCATTCTGTCTTCACCGAGTCTCCCTTAAGGAATGGGGGATGGTCTGGCCTCGAGGCCACGCGGGTCCGGCCTCGGCTGTGAGGACACGGAGGCTGCAGTCAGATGCGGTTTCACACGCTGACTGGCCCTGTGAAGTGGCCGAGTTACTTACTCCCTGTGCCTCGGTTCCTCCACTGGGAACGTGGTTGGCATTCCTCGCGGGGGATCAGGTGGAGCATCAGCTGGGACATGTGCCTGCATGGCCCCTGTTTGGCTCAGCGAGTGCCCAGTAACTCTGCCCTCCTGGCATCCAGGATGCTGTGTCCGTGATGGGGAGGCCCCCCAACTCTTCTTTGTCTCCTGAGCAGCAGGAGCAGGAGGAGGGGTACTCAGCCTGCTTCCTTGCTGGCGGCCGGCAGTGTCCCTGACCCTGTGCCGGCTCTCACGGCCTGTCCCTTGATAAACATTTTTAAAACTCCCTTCGACATTTTCCCATGCAGGAATAAGCATGTAATTTAAAAAATTTTCGTGGGATTCTTTGTTTAGTGTCTGGCCCCTCTGCCAAGTCCTTCAACTGCACAGGATTGAGCACACTGAGTATTTCCATCATTGTATCCACCGCTCCCTCAGTGACGGGCTATACGAGGCTCTTAGTGGACAGATACCAGATGGATGAGTGGATGGATGGATGGATGGATGGATGATGGATGCATGGATGACTGGGTGGGTGGATGGATGGATGGATG